>NC_068931.1:4175000-4287500 GCF_023091745.1 Budorcas taxicolor | reverse complement strand
TTAAGCATGTGTCTTGGGGAAGTAGGTTAATAGACTGAGAAAATCTCTAGTGATAGAAAGCTATACGTAGAAAGTTATATTAAAAATAACGTGTTAAACTACTAAATCATATATCTTTACAGGTCTGAGGTGGTGGGCTGAGGTAAGAAGTTAAATTTTATCTTCCTGTATCCAGGATTGTTCTTTCTCTGGTCCACTAAATTAAGTACAAAGAATACTGGTTTCTTAGAAACGTGATACTAAACATTTGCTTTAACTGTTCATTTCCAGTAGATGGCTACAGTTCACTACCAAATTGAACTTATAATGGATTTTTCACAGTAACTAAATCAGAAGATGAAGGTTGAATTACTATAAATGAGTTGCCCTGTACATTTTTCTTATTTCATGTGCTTAGTCATTTAGCCTCGTTACTTTTTTAAAGAACATCTTTTTTAAATGATTGAAAAGTGGTATTTTCACTTTTTCCTCTTTGAGCAGTGTATAGTAATACCATTATCTATTTTCTTTAAGCACAAATTATTTACTTTTTAAAATTCTCTATTATGTGAGGAATACTAGTAATTATTGAATTATGTAAAAAATGATACTATGGTAAGAATCCTGATAAATTCTGTGAGTATTGCTTCCCTCAGTTCAATCATTTTATTTTTTATCTTAGCTTCTCAGTTGAAGCACTTGAGCCATTTATCACTTGTGTTATCTAACTACTGGCTTTCACTAAGTATTACTTCAAATGTAATACAAACATATATCTATTTTAAAAATATGTTTTATTAATCTGGATCCACACCAATGTATTTTAAATATAATTTAATCAAGTTAATAATGTAATTGCAAGCTTACTATTTGGAAAAATATTTATTAGCTTATAAAATCCTTAAGATGTGCATTACTCTTGGACGTGTATCTGTCAACTAGGATATAGAAATAACTTGTAAGCATAGCACAAGGTGATAAGTGTCATTATTGACTTTTTATCCTCATCCGTAAATATAACTGCTGTATCCTAGTTTATCGGTGTGGGGGGTTTCAAATACAACACAGATGTGAAGGCTAGACTTCCCCCCTTATTTCCTCAGGACTACTGTGTAATTTGTCTGTCTTCCCTCCATGAATATTTGTTTTTCTTTGAGTTGTATATATGTGTGTGCACAGATATAATACCAGTGTGATTTTATGTCCTGCAGTTATTGGTTGAACCAAGCAGTTCAAGGTTTAGCTTTTGTTTTAATTTTATACATAAAGGTGTAGGTTTGATGTGATACTCTGAGACTGCAATTTTAGATCCTTTTTTTAGTCAACTACCAGTTTATATGGCTGGGCTACAACTATTTAATCTATTATTAATAAGTATTTTACTCAGCTGTACAAATTATAAAAATAATGCCAGGGTTCTAGGAGAATTTCTTTTTTCACATTCAGAGTTTATGTATAAATTTTACATTCTCCCTTGAAGATAAATGAATTATTTTTATATTTTTTATTGATGCATAGATATATTTATCATTTGAATAGAAGCCGATTAAGAAATGGGCCACCGTTTTAACTAATTAAAAGAAATTTCATTCACACATTTTGTTAAGGGATGGTTGTAATATTTAGATAAGTCTTCGTGATTCAAAGGGACTTAACAGTTTACAGTTTCAGTTAGGTTACTTCATTTAAAAATAATTGATTTTCCCAAGACACTTAACATTAATATAAATATGAGGGATTGTTTTTTTGTATGCAGTTCATTTTTTATGGATGTGTTAGTGTTCATATACATACAAACATCTGTACACATACAAAAACAATTTTTTATTTGATAAAGACCTTAAAAGGACAAAAGACATTTGACCTCATCTTGAGACCATGTATCATAAGTTTACAGAAGGATCAAGGAACACAGATTTTAATAATGCAAACAATATTAGTTCTGTCCCCTCTGGCGTTTGGAACCTGGACATACTGATTGTGTACTTTGATTCCTAAACCATGGAGATGTATCAGACGCCCCCGGGAGCACCTGGCCGAGCTAAGAACACTTCAGTGATTGTATGGGTAGTGCCTAGAGGGCAATTAAGAGACAGGGCTAGAGAGAGACAGTAATGAGTCCCGGTAGCACCTTAATGAACCCCAGAAAGGGAAGCCGAGACTTAGGGAGACTTGTGGCTCCAGAGAGTGAGCTTGTTGAGCAATGTGCAGATTATTTACCAAGAATACTGCTTCTAGATTTTGATATTTATATAATCAGAGGCAGATTTTTAAATCCTACCCCTTAATGTATTTAACATACTCTTTTAGATTGGTAATAATTTGAATTTTATTAATAAAACCTGTTGTTTTTCTGTACTGCCTTTTGTTATGCTAAAGTTTGACTGAAATGATGCACTTGTTCTGAATGTACTCTTTTAGTGCAAAATTTACCTCACATTGAGTTCATAGTGTATTTTTTTTTACTTGATATACAATAATTTTGCTCAAGTGTTGAACTAGCTTTTTTAATGTACCTGCATAGACTTCCTGTTTTTTGCAGTCATTGTTTCCTGAGTTGTTACTCTCCACAGTGAAAAACTGACTTTTCTTAATCTAGTTCAAGCCTGTGAAAGCTGTAAAATTGAGAGTAATCTCTCAAAACATACCTTTTTTTGTGTAATTATATGAAAAAGATTGGTAACAGAATTTTGTATAGTGTATTGTTCCTACAAGAGCACTGGCTTGATTTAAAATCCAGTTTGTATCACTGTTTCACTGCTGATTTTTCTGACTCATATTTGTTGCTTCAAAACACATTAATAGCATAACGCCTGTATATTACTGTGTGATTTCCTATTTGTCCATTTGCGTTTTTGTGGGGGAGAAAAGAGTGAGGGAGTGGAGAGGAGGGCGGCTCTGAGCTGGCGATCTGATGCGGTAAACCCCGCTCCTGATTAACCACGGTCCCTGCAGCTGCGATGCTGTCTGCACACAGGTATTAATGTATGTGCATTATGCCTGCCTCATTGGTCTCTGCTGTGGGGTATGTTCAGACATACAGCTGAGAGAGAGCTGCTGGGCTCCAGAGTGTCTACCTCGGAGCTCTGGGCTCCGGCGTCCCGCGGACGGCATTGTCTGTCACCGCTGTCCTCCGCCACCGCAGCTGGCCTGCCCCACTCTGGGAGCACCCTCCGCACGCTGCAGGGGAGGCCGCGGTGCTGTTTCTCGCTGGACCACTAGGGGGAGTCAAGGAGTGTCCCTACAGTTCCTCCCTTGCCTCCCCTCTTTCCTCCCCCATCTCGCCCTGGGTCTCCCTCCCCACCTCCCTTCCCGCCTCTTCTTTTCCTTCGTTTCTTTCCCTTTCCTTCCCTTTTCCTTTCTTCCCTTCCCTTCCCTTCCTTTCTCTTCTTTGTGTGTAGAACTGAAAATACTGCTGTAACCTTTCCTCCCAGTGAAGCTGAATATGACCACAGTATGAACAGCAGTTTGTCTTTATATTTTTTAAGTTGTTTAGTAAATGACGTGTATTTTTCCTGTTGTTTATATACCTAGAGGATGACAAGATTTTGCAGTTTTAATGAGTAAAGAACTCTTAGAAAAGTATTACTACCTAGATGAATGTTGAATTAAATTTAAAACGATATAAAGAAAAACTGTGATGTATAGAATGTCCAATATGATTATTAGAAATGAAATATAATAAAATAGCCATACAATAATTATCTAGAAGTGATTTCAGCCTACTTTTATGTTAATTAGAATGACTCTGAGACTCAATATTTCTGAATTGAGTCTTCCTAATTCATATTCCTCTAGGAGTGGCTGATTTGGGTTTATGTTACACGATGACTTGCCTGTAATGTTGTCACTGAAGCAGGTAGATGTTTATTCAACTATGGGAGTCACTGAGCTTGATCTGAATATCCATAAACATTTTAGCTTTATCTAAAAATAATGTAAATTTTAGTAGAAATTTAAAACACCATATAAATGTGTGCTTTAAGTTGTGCAGTTAAAATATATTATACATATATTTCAGATCTTTTATATCCAAATGGAGAAATTTGAGTGCATGATAATTTTTCTCCCTAAATTTACATTCTCTGGGTACTTAAAGATCACAGATTTTTGAAATGGCTAGAGAACTTAATACTTGTATGTTTTGGGCCTTTTTTCTGCTTTTATAATACATAATATTTTTTACTTTTTAAAGATTGGATTTTAATTATTTTAATTTTATCCTTGAGAATTCTTTTGTGTTTTATAAAATAAACCCATTGAAAATGCTTAATATATGCAGAGTTGATTACGCACCATGTAGGATGTTAGTTATTACAGAATAAATGTCTATAAAATGTAGGTTTGTTTGTGGAATTGAAAAAAAATTGTGAAATAAAAAGATGTGTTTTGCCTTTTAGTTAATTTTGAAACTGACTGTTAACATTAGTTTTACTTAGCTAAAATTGATGGCTACATTTGTATATGTCTGAATATTTATTGTAAGATGTTTATTTATATAATTGAATGGTAAAGTCATCATATTATCTTAAGAATGGTTCCAGAGCTATGGTTTGTGGTTGTGTTTGAGAAACAGATAAAACATTTGTGAATCTTTTCATGATGATATGTCTTGATGGCTTTCATAAGAAAGCACATAATTTGTGATGACTTAAAAAAAAAAATCACGACAGCAAAACTTTTTGAGTTAGCGGCAAAGTAAATGGGGCAGGTTTTGCATTTTGAACAGAAATGTTATGAACTGTGATTGAATTTGTCGTGAGAGTGTGTCAGTATTAATAAAAGTATTTAGGTACAAGTTTGCTGAGCTTTGTAGCCTTTTTAAGGTTAAGGATTGGTTAATGCGAAAAGTCACTTCTGTGCATTTGGCAGTATACAGAAAATGACAAATATATTTCTATGCATTTTGGATTATTATGCCATCTCTTATTTCAAACCCTTTTTGTCAGGACACCAGGCAAAACAATGATGCTTTGAGGACGTAATTAAAGATATTGTTCAAAGAACAACTTTCTGCATATTTGAATTATTACTGTCATCAAAATCATACAAATATGGAAATATGATTGCCAGAAGCACATAAATCAATGATCAGCATGGCCTCAAAATCCAATAAATATGTAGAGTTAAATACTTTAAAATGCAAATTGTGTCTGATGATTTGCATATGGTAGAGTTTAAAGGAAATTTGTTGCTTAACAACCTCTAAGGTAGCAGTTAGGGCTGTGGGTAAACATAGATTTTTTTATTCATCATTGGTCAAGTTGCACGATTTGATAAATGATGGGAGACTGCTTTCCTTGGTTAAAATGACTGCAATCTTTACTGAATCCTAAAACTGCCTTGAAGTCATCTGAATAATTAAGAGTTAATTATTCTTCATCCATCTAGATCAGAAAAGGACAGATTTAGGGAAGGAATTTATAATTTTTGCCTCACGTCCTGTCATGTCGTAATGTGATAAGCTAAACTGACTCCAAATAATATCTAGTGACCTTATAGTAATTATGCCCCACAAAACATTTTTGTTGTAGTTTTTTAATTGCTTACATCGATTCTAGAAACTACACATTAAGAGACTTATACGTTTAATTGTCTCCAAAGAAAGCAATATAAAATTCATGGTACATTACTATTATGTTTTAAGTTTATCAATGTGGATACACACCAACCCAGCACAAGTTTCCATGTGTTATTTTAGAAATAGCAAACAGTGACTCCTAAAGTATTATTAGACCAGATTATAGACACACTGGGAAAAATTATCTTAAGAAGTTATGTTGAAAGGGCAATGAATCTTTCTTCACCTATTTTAATTTGAAGTTTTAAAACAATAAAGCCAGTTTAAAGAACTTCATTTTCTCATAATTACCATAATGATGGAGCAGATACCTCATGCAGGTTTACCAGTAGTATACATTATTTTGAGAGTCTGAAAAAAGGCGACAGCAAGTCAAGAAATAAACTGTCTCCTGCTATTATTTGTTAAAAGCAGATGGCATAGAATTCTTGTGAAAACCTAGTGTCTACTTAGTGAATTTTTTACCAAACAATTTTCTTTGAAAACAGAGTGTTTTGTGAATGTTTACTGATCACAAGAAGAATTGTAATAAAGAAATCAATATGCATGATCCCTTTCCATGTAGTACAACAGGGTTACACTGTTAGGTTAAATACAGGCAGCATTCCTTTCCAGAAAATCAATTTGCTGTATAGCCTGCAATAGCCGGGCTCTTCACATAGAGTCATTTTATGCTGTGCACACAGTAAATTCTGTATTGGCACCTTCAAATAGTATTGACTTCTAAAAGGCTGTAAGCTTAGTAACCTGACTTTGAGAAGAAAGGCCAGGGCCCTTAATAATAAAATCAGCTATTATTTATTTTTTATGTTTGACCACAAACTAGGCATTTAAAAAAAGCCATTGTTTCGTCTTCATATTATAGTAGAAATGGCAAGTATGATTTCAGAGGAAATACCAAATGTGATTTTAGTGAGAAATATCATTTTTTATATTCACTAACTGAACTATATCTGTTTATATTCTGACCAGGTGTTTCCACATTCCCACGTTATCTGCATTTTCCAAAAGCTCAAGTTTTAGGTTCATTTTAAAAATTTTGATAAGTGAGAATAAATTCAAAAAGATGAGACTATTTTCAAGTTTCTTTGTCAGTTGTCTCTATTTACAAACAAAATAAAAACTATTTCAGAGAAGAAAGGAGTTTACTAAGTATTCGAAGTTACTTAGTTGCTATATGTCGTTGTTACTAGGCCAAAAATTTAGGGACAGTGTGTAAAAATGTTTGAATTTTTTAGACCTTTTTACTCCTCACACTAAATTTGGCTCTTACAATGCTTCCACCATTTTTGATGGAGCTGTTTAGTTTGAGAGTCCAGCCCCCTCGTTAATGATTATATTTTTACGAGGTGGTTCTGTGGGCTCCTGAGCCTGTTTTATTTCTGTCCGCATGGTCGTGTAGAATCTTAGAGCCACTCTGATTCGACTTGCGTGTCCATACTCAGTGTCTGCGTTTAAATATGAGGGTGAGTTTGTTTTCTGGCGTGGTTGACTGGGATATAGCAAAATATTAGGCCCCTTAGTCCTTGCAGTTGTGCACAACCTTATCTATATGCTGCACGCTTCTCACATATGATTGTTTTTTACTAATGAATATACACATTTCAATTGTAACTGCGAAGGGCTTTGGACCTGTTAATTTTTACCCCATCTTCCTAGAGGAGTGCTAAGATCCATAAGATTAGGAACATAAAATAAGTAGATTAAGTATAATCAGTGATGTTTGCATTTTAATCAGCCTGTTACCATTATACTCTGTTCATGGAATCTTCATGGGTTAATGGACATTATAATGCAAGAACTGACTAATAACAAAATGCTTTTGAAGTGCAACATTTGGTTTGGAAAAGTTCATAAGCATAAGGAGAAATAAGTAGGTTTGGGCTAGGCCGTATATTTACCCATGTTTTAAATGTTTATGGGAACCTCTAACATTTTAAAAATAAATCATCACTTATAAAACGAGTTTACTCTTGGAGAAAAACATTCTTGTAATAGGCACAAAAATTATCCAAACAGTAGTGTAAACCAAGCCAGGCATAGCAGCAGACAGAAAAATGCATTCAACCAGTAGGATCATGGATTTGTTTGATTCAGATAATTGAAAGTGTTTCATACTATTATTGCAACTTGAAGGCTTGTTTAAGTGTCTAACTGTCAGTCACTTTGGAAGGTGAAAAGTATTCAATTGTCACTCTGTCAGTCAATAGAGATGAGAACTGTCTGCCTAATGGATTTCTTTACATAGATGTCTGCATGGAGGTAGAAGTAAAATCAATGTGTTGTCATGTGCGAGTACAGACATCAAACTGCCAGGTGAATTGCAGCTGCATTTCTGTACGTCTGCGTGCTCGGGTTGTTTGTGGAAGGCAGAGCTCTGCACACACACAGGTGGTGAGAGGCACAGGTAGAAGCGTGCGGTTGGGGAGAGCATTTTTCTGATGCCGCCTGTATCCCTGAAAATATCTATTTACACCTCTGAAAACCAATCTTGTTTTGTGTAAACTGTAATAAATGGGGTTCTTCATATCACAATGGCACCTGTAGTTACAAAACTGCATTTTAGATGCTTGTCACTAAGTAGCTTTTATTTATACATATCACATCTAAAACTAAAGAATGATTTTACATTGGAAGTTGTCCAAATTAGTGGTTCCTCTTTTTTTTTTTTTTAGTAGAAATTTTAGCAACATCTAGAGTAAAGGTGTCAAACCTGAGACTTCCCTGGCAGTCCAGTGGTTAAGAATGTGTCCTCCAATGCAGGGGTGCAGGTTCAATCCCTGGTTGGGAAGCTGAGATCCCGTATGCTACATGGCATAGCCAAAAATGCCAAAACACAAAACAAGAAGCAGTACTGTAACAATTCAATAGAGAGTTAAAAAAAAAAGGTCCATGTTAAAAAAAAAAAAAATCTTAAAAATTGATCAAATTTTTTGATGACAGACACCCAGGAGGCATAGATCAAAAACTGGATGACCATAATGATTTTAATCATTTAGAAACATTTGGGGGGATAGAACAGAGAAAAGATTAAATGTAAAGTTCTACATTTACATTGAAAAAAAAATCAGCTTATGTAAGAATGGACTGTGAATCCTGGCTTGACACAGCGCACTATCTAATGGTCAACTGGGAGGTTTAGCTGGTTACAAATTAAGCGTCTAGGATAATATTTCAGAAATTACAAAATCTGCTGTATTTTGCCCTGTTCAGATAATACCACAGTAGTTCAGTCAGTCTTTAGGATGTTGTAGGCACTCTGGCTGATGAGAGACCACACCACGAAGGGTGTCAGGAAGAGGGGCGACGTCGCTTCATGTGGTCAGTTTAGGGGTCCTGGAGGAGATTTAGGGGATCAGGCAGAGGGGAGAGGCAGGCACAGCATCACTGCTTTCTTGAGCCCTGGTCATCGTAACCACGAGGAAGAGCGCCTCTTGAGTAGGGAGGACGCTGGAACTTAGACTCAAGGTGTCTGCGGTTCATCACAGCAGGATGTTCTATCAATAAGGGCATTGAATCACAAAGCATCAGAGACTGGGATGTTTGTACAGCGTCTGGATTGTAATCTGTCAACACGACATGCACAAGTCGGCCAAGTCCTGCCACTCAGAGACCTGGGAATCGTACAGACACATAATACAAGTTTTCTGATCTGTGTGAAAGTCAGTCAGTCGTGTCCGACTCTTTGCGACCGACTCTTTGGAGTTCTCCAGGCTAGAATACTGGAATGGGTAGCTGTTCCCTTCCCAACCCAGAGACTGGACTGAGCAACTTTCGCTTTCACTTACTGACCTGTGTCAGGTTACAAAATGTGTTTGTCCAATGAATAACATTCTTTTAAATTCATTTTTAATTGAAGGATAATTGCTTTTCAATGTTGTGTTGGTTTCTGCTGTACAAGAGAGTGAATCAGCCCTAAGTATACATACGTCCCCTCCCTCTGAGATTTCCCTGGTAGCTCAGTCAGTAAAGAATCTGCCTGCCAAGCAGGAGACCCAAGTTCAATCCCTGGGTCTGGAAGATTTTCTGGAGAAGGGAATGACTACCCACTCCAGTATTCTTGCCTGGAGAATCCCATGGACAGAGAAGCCTGGCAGGCTACAGTCCAGGGGGTGGTTGCAGAGTCAGATGCGACTAACACTTTCATTTTCATACATGTGTCGCCTTCTTCTTCAACCTCCCTCCCATGCACACCGAATACCACCCCTCTAAGTTGTCACAGGGCCAGTTGGTTGGGCCAATGAATAATATCTGGCAAATGACAGTTATCAGTTATCACCACAGTCTCTGAAAAGAAAGACCATTTTCATGTACCAAACCTCTACACATGTGAAGTACCTTTAAAAAAATGAGTTTTCAAACCGAGTAATTGATATTTGAAAAGCAGGAGTTAATTAATTGAGAAAATGGCCTTACAGAGGGCTGGTGTTGGGGAATGTCACCTTTCCTTCCCTCTGATGCCCCCTAGCCTGTGTCTCATCCCCGGTGGTGTTCCTGCCCTCTTACTAAGAGGCTGCCCCGTCTCAGGCTCGGAGGTGGCGCATGACGTCTTTCCCAGCCTTGTCATCTCCATCGGTCGCCCCCTCCCTTTCGTCCATTCCCATGCATGCTTCAGGGGCTCACCCTCTCACTGCTTTTGCGCTGCTCGAGTCCGGCTCCTGCCCGCGTCTCGTCTCTTGCTGTGTGTCTGCTTGGTGGCCTTTGCAGGTGGCCCCTTTGCCTTTGGTCTAGCTGGTGTCCCTGTTGTTGGTGTTTACTCAGACCATTGCTTTTACTATGTCAATGCTTTCCTGAAGAAACTAAAGCACCTTTCTTTTGTGAATTACATTAATATCCCGCCAATTTTAATTATCCCTCCAGTTCTCTGCAGTACACCTAGCTTTAATGGCTAAATGAAACTCATAGCCAGTCAACTGATTTCCAGGTGTGTGTTCAGTCGCTAAGTCGTATCCGACTCTTGCGACCCCATGAACTGCAGCACCCCAGGCTGCCCAGTCCTTCACTATTTCCCAGTTTGCTCAGATTTGAGTCCGTTGAGTCAGTGATGCTATATAACCATCTCATCCTCTGCCCCCTCTTCTCCTTTTGTCTTCAGTCTTTTCCAGCATCAGGGTCTTTTCCAGTGAGTTGGCTCTTCGCATCGGTTGCCAAAGTACTGGAGCTTCAGCATCACAGTGCTTTTCATGATACGCAACTTACAGTAGCAATAACAACAGCCATTAGTTTTATTGGACATTTTCAGTGTCCCATAGTGTACTCATGTTTAGCATGTGTTATTGTATTTAATCCTTACAACTGCATACGGCAGGCATTATGATCTCTAAGTTACAAAAATGGAAGCTGAGACTTAGGTTGTGTGTATGTGGTTAGACCTTCTGGATTCAACTCTCTGATTGTGAAGCTCATAATTACCTCATCTCAGACCCTTTTCTGTTCTGTAGTAATAGATTAAGTACTCTGAGAATGCAGAATGCTATGTAGTTGAAAATGATTGAGTTTCCTACAGAGTTTTGAGAAATTGTTTAAAGGTGCCATTTTTAGTTTTAGGAAGTCACTTTGTTATTGATAATATTAAACGATGTTTTAAGTGCTTTAACCTGTGAAGAAACATTGTTTTTGCATAGAACATACTATTTTCACCATTTACTTAACTTTGAGAAATCTGCAGAGGTGTGGGTTTATCAAAATGCTTGTCTTATTCCTTATTTTCTTTGTTCCTATTTTTTGTAGCTGATTGATTCATCAGAACTATAAAAAGGAATAGTTTCCGTCTTCCAGGAGTTTTTCCATTAATGAATCGTCCTGTTGATCAGAGTTAGGTCTCAACAGCCTCTGAAGTTTGGTGCATAAAGCCAGTGCTTGGAATTGGTTAATAAATTCATATTCATTGTTCCAGATTCCCCAGGTGGCCTCTGATTTATTCAGACATTCTTCTCGCTCCAAGTGTAGCCTCCTTGTTCTTGGTCAGCTGGTGCTTAGTTACCTCAGTTTAAGTCCCCATCACTTACTGTAGGTTGAGAGTTCACAAATGGGACTTAACCTTAGAGACAGAAGCTGTGATCTGTAAACTCTGAATCGTTAAACTTTGTTAATGCCTTTCTCCCCGCCATGTCGGCCCCCTGCCCTGAGCGTGAAGTCGCCTTTTCTGTTCCAGTGTTCAGATGATTTCTTCTTCAGTACTTTGCTGAAGAATCAGATCTTGAAAAATTGCCCATTTCATAGAATGGAGATGGACCTGTGTTGGTTTACCACATTTCATTTACTTGTTCACTTTAGTTCTAAACGTTCTATGTGCTTGGGGTATGAAAAAACCTTTGGTCTGATGTGGGCTTGTGTCTCTAGTTCCACTGCCTTTTCTTACCGGGGTTGTTTCAGCCACAGTGGAAGCCTTCTCAGCTCTGGAGCTGCCCTGGCAGAAGGAGCTGAGTGTTCACCGTCCGATTGCCCTCTTTAGCTCCCTCCTACGCTGTTGATTCAGGCAGGTGACGTCCTTCCCCACCAGGAAGGCAGACACCACCGCTCAGAAGCCTCTTGCACCCTTCTCCATGTGGCCCAGTCTCACGTTTTACTTGAGCTGCGGCCCCCAGCTTCTCAGGCTTTGGTGAGCTTTGCCCAAGTGCCTCGGCTGAAGCTTTGCTGCAGAGCTGGGCCTTGGTGCTCAGGGAGCGGACCAGGTAGATAAAGACTCTTTGCTCCCACAGCTGCCTTCTCAGGCGTCAGCCTGTGGAGGGCTTTCCCTCTTTTCTCCTTTGCTCTTACTTCCCAACAAAATTGTTTGCACAGAAGCTATTTTCTCAGCCTCTGCTTTGGGGGGAGTCCAAGCCAAGAGACCAGTAAAAACTTCCAGGACCTGCTTGATCCTTACTGAGGGCTCATGAGCAGCGAGCGAGTGACTGGATGGGGCCTGGCCACCTCCGGCCACCTGCTTTCGCTGGTTCTCTGGCTCTGCGTGCAGCTTGTGGGCCTTGCCCATGGCATGTGCTTGTTTCCTCAAGGTGCCGGCTGAGACCCGGGCGAATCCCAGCTTTGCGTTGTCTCCTCCCAGGTTCGGCTAGATAGAGTAGAACTTACGAAACCCTCCTTAAGGGGAGAAAGGAATGACATAAAATGTTAACAAAAAATAATTCGAAATCTAAAAAGATGGTGTAGGTCTGAATTTTCTGAGGTGCAAGCATAGGGTTTTAAGGTCCTTTAATTCAGGAGGCACTTAGGTTCTATGTCCTTCAGCTCAGAGTATAAACAGAAGAAAAGAAAGGGTGGAGGTGTTACCCCCCGGGCCATGCAGTTCTCTCAGGTGTTCCCACGTGGAGCCCTCGGCAGGCTTGGTCCTTTCCTGGAGCTGCAAGGAGCTGGCCAGGGATGGGAGATGAGCTTCTGTCGCTGCTGAAGCAGGTTGTCCCAGACCTCATGGCCTCATGGCGCGCGTTTACTGTCTCAGCCTTCTGGAGGCGGAATTCTAATCAGGCTCCCAAGCTGAGATCAAGCTGTCAGTAGAGCTGGTTCCTTCTAGAGGAACTTCCCTAGTTAGGCTTCCCTGGTGGCTCTGTGGTGAATGCAGGAGCTGTGGGAGGCATGGGTTCGATCCCTGGGTTGGGAAGATCCCCTGGAGGAGGGCATGGCAACTCACTCCAGTATCTTGTGGAGAATCCCAGGGACAGAGGAGCCTGGCGGGCTACAGTTCAGGGGGTCGCAAACAGTTGGACACAACTGAGCGACTAACACTTTCATTTTCCGAGCCTTGTATTAATCCATTTCTTTGCCTTTTCCAGCTTCTAGAAGCTGCTTACATTCCTCGGCTGGTGGTCTCTTCTCTGTTTTCAAAGCCAGCGGAGTAGCATCTCCAACTCTTTCAGACTCTGGCCTTCCTTTTCCCCTCTTTTGCTTTTAGGGACCTCGAGTCTACCCGGGTGATCCACAGCAGTAGCAGGGCCTTGATCCAGTGATGCCCATGTTTCATAAGGTGGTTTGTTGCACACCCATGAAACCCCTTGCCCTTAAGGTGCCGTGTTGACAGGCTGCGGGGACTAGGAGCTCCTAGGCTTACTCCTAGGTAAGCATACAGCTTACCAAGGCAGTGAATTGTTCACATTCAGATCACCCATGCATTTCCTTGAGATCATGCAGAGTCAGTAGGCATTTACTAGAGAGGGTTTGCTTTCCTGTGGGGCTTACCTGGTGGCTCAGATGGTAAAGCTTTTGTGTAAAAATTCTGAGAGCTAAAAAAGATCTGTTTCACTGTAATTTAAATATCCTTGCATTTTACGTTCACCTTTGTGTCCATGATTCATTGTTATTTACCTAAAGTTTTATAATAGCATACATAGGTAAACTGTGAGTTAGAACACTTGGTTCCAAATATTTACATCGCCAGCACGGCCCTCTGACCTACCATTTAAGAAAACTATTAATGTATTCTAGGAAATGTGTACCTATAATTTTAAAGGTGTAAGCAGTCCTCATGGAAGCTGAAATCTCTGCAACACATGGAATTAATGAAGAACTAAATAGGATATAGACTACAGTTATTTCAGGCTTTAGTGCTTTGCCTCTCTTGATTGAGGATTCAAGTAACTATTATATTTCTGGGAATCTCAGACATCCGTTTTAACCCTTTAATAAGAGCTGTCTTCACAGTCTCACCACTTCTTGATATAGCCTTGTTTAGGTCCACTTCTCTGAGACAGTGGTGTGCCGGAGTTTGCATTGGCCAGTGAGAACTGGATGTTAGATATTCAGGCATTTTATGACTTATTTGGTATACTCGTGGTAGCTTGATATTGGGAGTGTTTACACCGTGGCATATGCTAGTAATCAGGTCCCCCTTGTGCTTCCACTGCGAGCTAGTTTGCTCTCAGGCTTCTGAGGAACCCCAGTTATTGAGTCCTGTTGTGATTCTGCTGAGTCAGGGCAAGGTTATAAAGTTTCGTAAAACAAATGAGAGAGCGGTGTTTGGGTCTTGCTGCTCGGCTTGGTGTCTTCCCTGAGAGGTGAAACTCTGCTTAGTGCGTTATCGATTGTCGCTGTGCTCTCAAACTCGGTGGTCAGTGTTCACTGTTGTTCAGTGGCTCAGTCGTGTCTGACTCTTTGCGACCCCCTGGACTGCAGCACGCCAGGCTTCCCTTTCCTTCACCGTCTCCTGGAGCTTGCTCAAACTCATGTCCATTGAGTCGGCGATGCCATCCAGCCATCTCATCCTCTGTCGTCACCTGCTCTTCCTGCCTTCAATCTTTCCCAGCATCAGGGTCTTTTCCAGTGAGTTGGCTATTCACATCAGCATTCATCCGTTGTCCACTAAATACCTTTTGTCGGCTTCTTTGACGCCGCAGTCTCCTGGTTTTTTTTGTTTTGTTTCGTTTATTGTATCACTTTCTGCTCCTCACATACCCTATCCCTGACTTGCAATGTTGGCCTGCTCCATGCTTAGCTTGGGAATCGAGCCTGTCTGTCTGTGGTCGGGGCCAATTAGTGATCATGGGCTTTGTGGTCCCCACGGCCCTGCCACCCTGGTGCAGCTGTGGTGCGAGGGCAGCTATGTGTGAAGGTGGATGCTGTGTCCTGGAAGACCTTTTCAGGCTGCAGTTGGCCTGCCATCCTCAGATCCAGATGCTCTTGTTTGATGATATTCTTTAGTATTTTGGTCTTTAAACCAGCTCTCTGCCTGTTCTCCCAAGTTTATATGGCTAGCCTGAAGTTTTCCTTTGCACACGATTCTTGTACATTTTATTGCTTATTTAAAATGCCCACTTGGATGTTCTGAAAGCATCTCAGAGCTGGTGTGGTTCAAGTAGAGTCCCTTCTTTGCTCCCCCAAAGACATTCTCTCCACCACTGTCCTCTTCACCAGCTAGTCACTAACCAGGTTGGCTTTGAACTTGCCAAGCCTGGGGGCGGGGCTGTCTGTATTTCATCCTCTTTTCTTCTCTGCTGCACTTTGCTCAGGTCTTGCCATGGCTGGCTCTTTGCTGATGCTGTGGTGTAGGTTCAGTTGTGTTTCTTTAGTTTACTTCCTGTTATCACTTACCTCAAAAGTACTTTGTATATCTATTTCCTTGATTATTCTCACTCCCTTCCTGCATGGTCTGTGCAGGAACCATGTATATTTTTGTATCTGCAGCCTTTTAAGTATCATCCTCCCACCTGGGGGGCATTCACTCACTTTGTTTTAGGGAATGAAAGTGTTCCCCAGTCTCCCTTCGATATTCTGAAATTCGGCTTTCTGCTAGATCTGGAATTCACTCACTACCTCTTCAGGCAGTCCATTCCATTATGTTGTCATTTTTCACAAAATTTTTCTCACGGAACTTTGCTTCTTTGCATCTCCCTGTCAGGTGTCTTTTGGTATGGACACTTACGGATGACACAGAGCAAGCATCATGCATCTTCCGTGAGGTAGCCCTTTAAACACTGGAAGACAGTTATCACTCATTCTCGCCTGAGCCTTGTCTCTTTTCTGGGTTTTCTCACCCTCTCAGTGGCTCTTCCCCTAACGTGTTCCTTTGCTCCCTTTATGCTTTAATTCTCCCAACAGGGGTTTGTTGATTTTTTGCCAGTGTTTTTGCCAGATCAGCCAGGTATTTTAGAGGTGATCTGATCCACATGGGTGCCATTTCTCTTACTGTTGATTGTGTTATCTTTCATTACTGGGGACTTCCCAGATGGCTCAGTGGTAAAGAACGTGCCTGTAGTGCAGGAGACGAGGGTTCAATCCTGGGTTGGAAAGATTGCCTAGAATAGAAATGGCAACCCACTCCAGTATTCTTACCTGGAAAATTCCATGGACAGAGGAGCCTATTGGGCTACAGTCCAGGGGGTTGCAAAGAGTTGAACATGACTGAGCGATTGCACGTGCGCACACACACACACTCACACACACTCACACACACACTTTCATTATTAGATACATTCTGAGGAACTGTGAATGGAATATTATTATTGGAATGGCTTAATATTCTCTCAAGATTCCCATCCTAAACAGAATCTTTTCATGGTCAGACAGGAATTACCACTTTCCATGGTGAGAAATATCACTGCCGTGTATCTGAAATGTTTTGAAATTTCCCATTTTAAAATGTTGGCTTAAAAAAAATGAGATAGTAATCAGCTAATGACAGTCTTAACACTTCAGAGCCATATCATTAACTGAAAAACATAAACGTTTAAAAGGAGGTAAATTAAATATATTCCAAGGATGTAGAATGACCTTCTTTAAAGAACCACACATAATTGTCTCATTGGCGACAGTATTTGAACTTCTTATATTGCCACTCCCACCGCAAGAGGAAATGCATCCCTCATTATTCACACTGTGATTTCAGTTCTGAAAATATCTCTCCCAGGTTTGTTATGTCAGGGGTAGCAACACTAATGTTTTATGGCAAAAGATGGAAGGGGGAATAAAATGAAAAATACACTTTAATTGATGGATATCCTTGTTTGGAGATAGCTGCTGCTGCTGCTGCTAACTAGCTTCAGTCGTGTCTGACTCTGTGCGACCCCATAGATGGCAGCCCACCAGGCTCCCCTGTCCCTGGGATTCTCCAGGCAAGAACATCGGAGTGGCTTGCCATTTCCTTCTCCAAATCATGAAAGTGAAAAGTGAAAGTGAAGTCTCTCAGTCGTGTCCAACTCTTAGCGACCCCATGGTCTGCAGGCCATCAGGCTCCTCTGTCCATGGGATTTTCCAGGCAAGAGTACTGGAGTGGGGTGCCATTGCCTTCTCTGTTGGAGATAGAGTCAAGTGTATTAAAGATGCTTAGATGTTACACTTAGCTTTACACAAAGCAAGTAACTACTACCAAAGGGCCAGTTGACCCAGCTCTTTGGTTTGAGAAGTTTGATCAGAAATGAGGGGACTGATGAGTCTTCTGTGGATCATTAGAGTAGGGTGTAAGGTGGTTCTTCTTTTTGTTACTGCGTTCTTGTGACATAGGGTGTTACGTTAGCTTTAAGATAGTGTCTTTGCATCATTCTTTTTCTAAATGGTATAAATGGATCACTTTTTCCTTTTTAGTGTGATCACATAGCTCTGGAATTACCTGGTTTGATGTTTCCATTCTAGTATGGTTTTGTAAGGTGCTTCAGAAATTCTCAGAGTAAAAGTAGCTGATAACTGGAAATGATCAAAGCCTCCTTTTTTTTTTTTTTTTGGTCAAAACTTACTGCAACTGAGAATTGGGTTATTATGATTCTACTTGGACTCTAGCCAAGATGGTTTTCTGAACTGATGTATTATAAGAACTCTACAATATGTTGAACCCTAAATATTACAAGGACTGAACTGTTTTTCTATTGAAAGTCCCAACTTTTTTTGGCTTACTGTTTTAAAAAATGTTAGTCTTGTTCCTGATGGCATTTACTAGACAAATCTCTCGTGTGTTGGCCTAGTAAACTTGCGTGTTGATGGGAGCATTTTATAACTGGGTGATCTGTGCTCTGACACTGTGCTGTGCTGATGCCTCTGTGTGTGTGTGTGTGTACACACGCATGTGTGTGCATTTATGTGTGTTTGTGTGTGCACATGCACTAGTGTTTGTAAGAAATATGGTGTGTTCTTTTTCAGATTTTTGAGTGGGTGGGCTCTGCTATTGGTTTCTGCTTGTTGATTGGTTAGCTTTTGTTAGTGTGTCCTTGCTAAACTACTGGTTTGCTTTCTGAAGATGTAATTGTAACCAGGTGTGTAAGGTCAGGGTAGAAAGCTGTTTTATGGAGCTTTTGTTCTAATAGCGTGTAACAAATCACTGGAAATGTGAGTCATCAGCAGCAGGCCCTTTATAAAGCAAAAGGTGGAGAAATGTGCAGCATTGCAGATTTCGAAGGGTGAAAGTATTTATTGTTGTCAAAAACTTCAGGTTTTGATTTCATTTACTCTTTTATATTTTTTTTGTAATTAGGAATACCTTATATGGTTTATACAAGTGTATTAAAGTGTATTTTTTTTGTAATTAGGAATATCGTATATGGTTTATACAAGATATTCCTAATTACAAAAAATAAATTATAGAAGAGTAAATGAAATCAAAACCTGAATTCCGTTTCTTTTTTTAGAGAAATAGGATTTTTCTGGAATGGCTAACTGTTAGATCTGGTATTACACATTTAAAACTAACATTAGCTATCATTTCCTGTGTGGTGGTTTGTGTTTGGTTTCTTTGATGATTTTTTTCTTTAATTCCTCCAGAGAACACTTATATCTGAATTTTGAGATAACTATGAAGCTTTTTCTTCTCTCTTTTCCTGTTCTTATTTTAAAGCCAAGTCTGACAGTGGGCTGTTTGCTTTGTCTCCCTTGTGCGAATGAATGAGTTACGTTTGTAGAACGTACAAACTGTTTTTTTGCTTGAATACAGCATTTATGATTTATAGCCAACATGTAGCCCTGATTTTCTATTGAGAATGATCTTTATTGTCTTTGTATACTAACTCAGTGCAGAAGCACTTGTCTATTTTGAGCTAAACCAGACCTCTTGTAAAAAGAATCAAATTATTTCATCATGTTGAAAATGAAAAGCTATAATTACTTGTAATTAGGCTTCAGAATTTTTGAAAATTGAGGAATTCTTTTCCAGAGGTTTAAGATCACTCCAAATCAGCGCCTTTGGAAAATAGGAAATAATTTTCTGTTCAATTTGAAATTGATTTAATTTATGTCTTTGACAGCTATTTTGCTTTGATATTTTGTAGTGGAAATCATAGAACCCTGGTGATTAGCGCTGTAATGTTTTCTGTGATATCTTACACTGGTTTGTTCAAAACTTAAGTCTCCTGCTTTCAACAAATTTCTTTACAATCTGGATTATAAAAGATGCTAAATAATTATTTTTGAGCCTCCCATCTTAATAGTACATGAGGAATTTTGTAGATGTTTTCAGAGGTTTTCTAAGTTTTCCCAAAGGGAAAATTGAGGGCTCTTTTTTTTCTAGAGTAACGATTCTTTCCCCAAGATCTTGGAAAATCGGTATGTACTTTTGTAATTTGTATTTTATAAAGAACCTTAAGGTAAAGCATTCTGTCTCTATGTATTTAATTTCTGAGGTTAAATTTCAAAAATTAAGTATAACTTTTTACTACTGTCTTATTGATTCTTAGAACATTTATTTCTAAAAAGAGGAATACTTAATATTAAAATGCTCTGGATAAATTGTACTGATTTTGTATCTACTATCCAGTATTCTGAAACAACCCAGTTGCTTTCAATTTTTAAAGTTTATTTATTTATTTTTTTTACTTTCAATTTTTAGAACTCTTAAAGCAGAGAAAGAATTTTGTTCTCTAAGGAGAGTTTTCTTGAGAATCTCAATGTTGTAAACTTGAATATTTCTTGCAAATGGAATCCTTTTTGCATTATGTTTGAAAAATAACAAACAGTTTGAGTGGGTTAAGCACAGTTCATGGAAACTAAGGAGTAACTAAGTATACAGGGACCTTCTGTGGGTGATCAAGTCTGCTGCTTTGTTTAATGAGTTGCCTTAGAGTGAGCTCCAACTTTAATTATCTAATAATTTTATCTTTTGAAACTTCCTTAGAAATCTCCCACCAGCATATCAGGACTCAGCAGGACTCTTCTTGTCATCTTTATGGCCTTTGGAGCATATAAGCTTGCCTATAAATCTACATTTCCTTGGTCAGTTCATTTAATTGGAATGTTGAAGAAAACTAACCACTTTAAACATATTCATTGTTTTGTTTTTAATATGGAGGCATTATGGCACCAATCATACACTTTTCATTGTAAAATGACTTTAAACTTGCCATAGCTGTAGAGTCTTTTCTTTAGCTGTTCTTCTTTTCCCCTTGAAACTAGACATTTATAATAGAAGAAGTCACAGCTGTAATGCTAGTAGAAAGATTATTATTGTTGGTAAAACTGTCTGTTGTCTTTTTTCAAGGAATATGGACTGTAATGTATTCTGACATCGTGGCTTTAGTAGGAGGAATTCAGACTAGATAAGTCTTTATTGGTGGGTATTCAGAAAAGCCCATGATGTGACCAGCTCTACCCTCAGAGTGTATTCAGTCGCTGTAGTGGGTCCCTGGCCCAGCACGGTCACGGTCATTCTCCAGGTCACCATGGGGCCTCTCACAGGTCCCTGGCTCTCTTCTGTGATCTGTTCTCAGCACTGTGGCATCCAGGTACTTTGAAACCTCACACAGTCTGAATCTCTGCTCTGCTCAGCACCTGGTGTCGTGTCCCGTCTTTCATGCTAACAGCCGAAGCCCTCCTCCCAGGGCTTTCCAGGGCTCTCTGTGACCCGGGTCACCGCTGCCTCTTTGGCCACGTCTCCTCTCGGCCACCTCACTCTGCTGCAGCCACACCACTGGCTTCAGTTGTGTCCTGAGTGGGCTAACTCCTCTGGACTCTCCCTGTTCACACTCCCTGGACGGCTCTTCCTGTGTGTGACTGGGCCGACTCCTCACCTCCGCTGTGCTTTCTGCCCAGAACAGCATATTTAATACCTCAGCCCATCCTCTTCTGAGTGCTCCTGTTTCCCCTCTCCCGTTCTGCTTCCTCCATAGCACCAATTGTGTTTAAACTTCTATATCATTTATTTATTGTATTGTTTATTATGTTTTGTTAGCTAGCTCTTCTTAAGGTAGAGATGTTTGTTCTCTGGTTTCCAAGAACTTCTTGAAGCATGCGTGGTACCTATTAGGCACTTAATAAATAAAAATCCATTTAAAATGTTTTAATCCACTGGGTCCTCTGTAGATACATGCACGGTACCGTGACCGAGCCTTCCTATCACGGTGTGACTGCTCTGGGTCTTCCTTTGCATTGTTAGACATTTTGGCATGTCTTAGACTGCTCACTTTGGTTCCCTTTCACTGTTACATCCCTAAACTATCTGGGCAGTATAGATCCAGTAAAAGTAAATATAAAGTGTTAGGCACTCAGTCATGTCTGACTCTTTTCGTCTTCATGGACTGTAGCCCTCCAGACTCCTCTGTTCATGGGATTTCCCAGGCAAGAATACCGGAGTCGGTTGCCATTTCCTTCTCTACAGGATCTTCCTGACTCAGCGGTGAAACCTGGGTCTCTTACATCGCAGGTGGATTCCAGACTCTCCCTTAATATTCCTTGATCTCCTCCGAATGACTGTGTAAACCCAAACCCGTATCATATGCTCTCAAAGCTTTGTCTTCTGTGCTTCCCAGTTTATACCAGTGTGTGGCCTGCTGGCTCCAGGCAGAAGCTTTGTGAAGCCTCGTGACCGCTAGTGCTCTGTCACCTGCAATATGAGGTCCTGTCTACGTGTGTTCTCTGTGAACTCTGCCTCACAACTGAGCTTCTCTTTGCCTGAGCTCAGGTCTTGACTGTCCTTTCCTGGCCTCTTCTAGTTGCTTCCTGTCTTTTCCTTCATTCTCGCCCCATCAGTCTGTTAACTGTATTATTGCAGGATGTCAACCCATAACTGATTCTATCTCTTTTTTATTTAAAATTTGTGACGACTCTTTATTACTTGTAAAGTTAAGAAAGTTAGCGTGGAGTTAGATCTGGACACCATCTAGTTACCAACCTCTGCTGCAAAGAACACAAACCGTTGTTTCTACAGCTGCTGTCATCACACTGTTACAGATGTTTAGTGAAAGAGGAGCTCCAAGATAAAGTATATTTGGAAGACAGGTTGAACGTGTATTCAACATTTTAATGTTCTGATCTGCAATGTCAATTGTTAAGAAAGTGGGAATTTTTACATATTATATATTATGTAGTATATAAATGTGTAAAAGATTGTATTTAACGAATAATGATTGCATGTTGAGGTGCTAGTACTATTGGGGTTGCTGAGAATTCAACACTGAACAAAACAGGCAAAACCTTTGACTCTTACAGAGTTTACGATCCACTGGGACATACAGGCAATAAAGAGGATAAAATATCAACACATATAGTGTATGGAATGGTGCTGTGTGCAGGGACGAAGAAGGGAGTGCAGGGCGAGGAGGTGGGTGGTGGTGGAGGGGGACTGGCTGGTGTGCAAGGAGTTGAGGGTCACCAGAGAAAGGCTGTGTTTAAAGGGAAGCATCTAAAGAAAGAGATTCCTTGTATTATCTGTTAATAGTTTTAGAAATCAGGTAGAAGTAGTATGTCATATGTGTTTTTTACCTTATGAAAAATTGTGACATTATATGAGGCATTAAACAGATAGATAATTCAAGCCACTATTAAAGTAATATCTATACGTCTCTTTGTAACTTACTGCTAATGGTCAGTATAACTCAGACTATTTCAGATTTGGGATTTAACTTAGACTCATTTATTACTAAGTCAATACTCAGTTTAAAAATTAAAAGATTAGTAATTATAAGGTTTTCAAAGGAAAGTACTAATGTTATGACCCACCGATCATCATATGGATTCAAAAATGCCATGGAAATGATTTTTTTACCTTATATTTATAGTGCATAGATAGCTTATTCTTCTTTCTTCTCTTAATTAATCCTTTTATAATAATTATAGAATACTTTAAATATATATTATTTTTCTAAATTTAAAGATCAGGCTTTTAAACAAATTAATTTAGAAAGATAATGTAACTGACCTGCTCTTTCATAAATTCTTTAATAAATTTTTCTTAAAAGATCATAAAAAATAATCTTTTTAAAAACATTTGTTTCTCTGTGGGCTACAGAATTTTGAATGGCTTCTCATCCTGTTTACCCTTCAAGTTTAGTCACAGTTATGCTCCTTCAGGCCATTGTCTTCTGTAAAGGGGTGATTGCCCTTGAAAACAGGCCCATTAGAAGATTTCGTCTCAGTTAGATATTACAGAGCGGAATTTAATACTAGCTAGTCAAAAGACTGTACAGTAAATAAATGGCAAATATAGGTACATCACCCAATATGATAGGCAAAGTTCAGAGTAGCTCTCTGGCTCTGATGTATGTCCAGGTGATTAATAAGTGGAAATGGGAATATTTCATCTTCAAGGTAGATTTCTTATATCTTAACAGCGACTTTGCTAATGCAATGGGGAGCAGATCAAAATGTGATAGAGTGAACCGAAGGAGGGATTGGGAAGGGTTGAAGCAGATAGTCAGAGTCATTATCTTGGACAGATATCTAGATTGTCGAAGTGGACAGGAGTAAAAATTCCCCATCATCTTCCAGCAATGTGGAAACATCTGTTATTTCTCTTATAAAATGTTTGTGATTTAATCACCATCTGCCTCTACTCCCAACTCCAGGTTCACCTGGATGTCAAAGCTTCCTATTTGGCATTCTTGTCAATGCTGATGAATAATAAGTGTGGTACTTTTACACAGCTTTATTGGAATATAATTAATATAACGTAACATTAGCCTCATTAGACTTTAAAAATTTAGTAGTTTCTAGTGTATTTCTAGATTGTGAAGTCATCACTGTAGTCTAACTTCAGAACATTTTCATTATTCCTCCCCGAAAAAACTGAGTAACAAAATGTGATTTGTGTTGTCAACTTTGTTAGTATGTGGAAATAAGAACTTAAAAAGAATTAGTTTTTCTATTAAAGTGTTTATCATATATTTCTAATAGTTAAAAAAATTTTAGATCCATATCCTAAGCTGAAATCATCTGTAAGTTTTCAATTTTAGAATATTTAATATACAACTTAATATTTAATTGTTAGTATTTTAAGACACATTCTTGTGTTGTTTCATCACATCTCTTGGAATGCAGAGCACTGTACAGAAAGTAATACAGTGTAAATAAAAAGAGCCTACTGTTGGATCAGTTATGTAATCTATTTGTTTTATCTTTTGTTATATTGTTTTCATCATGCGTTTTGTTTATTCATCTTTTAAGCTAAGCATTTTAGTATTTATATATATATAGCAGTTTTCATTCACATTAATCTTCAAAGTTGATTTCAGAGTTGGAAATATTTTTCCAGCTAATAAAATTCTAATTTTAGTAATCCATATACTTTTCTCTTTATTCATTTAAAGTCAGATCTGATTTATGTTACTTAGTAATTATTTGCTGAGTTTGTGTGCAACTCTGTGAAGATTGACAAACTTTAATGTAGTCATGTGACCCCCCACACAATCAGGATCTAGGGGACTTCCTGGAAACTCCCCCATGCTTCTTGTGGTCAGTCTCACCTCAGCCCCAGCCTCTGAAAACCACTGACCCCTTGTGTGCCCCTGGAGTTTTGCCCGGAGACTCATATCTTTGAACAAACCTTTTGAGTCTGGCTTCTTTCCTTCAGTGTGATGGGGATGTTTGCTTCACAGGGGACATTTGGCAAAGTCTGGAGACTTTGGACGACACAACTGGGCAGAGCTTAAGGGGTCATGGTGGAGCTTCTACTGGCATGTGGCAGGTAGAGGCGAGCAGTGCTGCTGAACATGTTACAGGGCCCTGGATTGTAAGCATGCATCCCGCAGCTAGGATGTATCTGGCCCCAAATGTCCATAGTGGTGAGGTTGGGAAGTCCCATTGCTGCACATTTGAAAATCATTCATGCTGTCATGGGCAGCCGTAGTTCATAACTTATTTCTGAGTTGTCTGCTATGGTGTGGATGGATTACAGTTTGTTTATACATTCCCATGTTGCAGGATATTTGGGTTGTTTACAGTTTCTGGAGATTATGAAGAAAACCTTATTCTTGTAAATGTCTAGGGATGGGATTGTGAAGTCACATGGGATTTATTTTATTTTATAAGAAACTGCTGAATTATTTTCCAACATGGGACTCTGAAGAGTCTTCTCCAACACCACAGCTCAAAAGCATCAATTCTTCGGTGCTCAGCCTTCTTCACAGTCCAACTGTCACATCCATACATGACCAATGGAAAAACCATAGCCTTGACTAGACGGACCTTTGTTGACAAAGTAATGTCTCTGCTTTTGAATATGCTATCTAGGTTGGTCATAACTTTCCTTCCAAGGAGTAAGCGTCTTTTAATTTCATGGCTGCAATCACCATCTGCAGTGATTTTGGAGCCCCCCAAAATAAAGTCTGACACTGTTTCCACTGTTTCCCCATCTATTTCCCATGAAGTGATGGGACTGGATGCCATGATCTTAGTTTTCTGAATGTTGAGCTTTAAGCCAACTTTTTCACTCTCCTCTAATACAGTATGCTAGTCCCTTGGACTGCAAGGAGATCCAACCAGTCCATTCTGAAGGAGATCAGCCCTGGGATTTCTTTGGAAGGAATGATGCTAAAGCTGAAACTACAGTACTTTGGCCACCTCATGCAAAGAGTTGACTCATTGGAAAAGACTCTGATGCTGGGAGGGATTGGGGGCAGGAGGAGAAGGGGACGACAGAGGATGAGATGGCTGGATGGCATCACTGACTCGATAGATGTGAGTCTGAGTGAACTCTGGGAGTTGGTGATGGACAAGAAGGCCTGGCGTGCTGCGATTCATGGGGTCGCAAAGAGTCAGACACGACTGAGCGACTGAACTGAACTGAACTGAACACATATATATGGAATTTAGAAAGAAGGTGACGATAACCCTGTATGTGAGACAGCAAAAGAGACACAGATGTATTGAACAGTCTTTTGGACTCTGTGGGAGAGGGCAAGGGTGGGAGGATATGGGAGAATGGCATTGGAACATGTAAAATATTATATGTGAAATGAATCGCCAGTCCAGGTTTGATGTATGATACAGGGTGCTCGGGGCTGGTGCACTGGGATGACCCAGAGGGATGGGATGGGGAGGGAGGTGGGAGGAGGGTTCAGTATGGGGAACGCATGTACACCCATGGTGGATTCAAGTCAATATATGGCAAAACCAATACAATATTGTAAAGTAAAATAAATTAATTAATTAAAAAAATATTGTATGAAACATGAACTAGAGTTCTTTTTTGTATATAGATGTTCAGTTATTTTTTGCATTGAGCCAGTAAAACAATTTAGAAAGAACTGGCTTTTTTGAAAATTTTCTTTTTTGATGTAGACCATTTTTAAACTCTTGATTGACTTTGTTACAGTATTGTGCTGTTTTCTGTTTTGGTTTTTTGGCCATGACATATCTGGGATCTTAGTTCCCTGACCATGATCAATCCCGCACTTCCTGCATTGGAAGGCAGAGTCTAAACCACTGCGCTGCCAGGGAATTTCCCCAAGAAATGACATCTTAACAATATTGAATCTTCCAACCCATGAATGCAGTTTATCTTTTCATTTATTTATGCCTTTCATTTCTTTTATCAATGTTTTGTAATTTACAGATCTCACACCTACTTTGTTAGATTTATGTTGAAGTATTTCATTTTTCATGGCTGCTCCAGCAAAGCACAGCTGCTGCTCCTTACCTTGGACAAGGGATACCTCCTCACTGCGGCCCCTCCTGACATTGAACGTGGAGTAGCTTCTCTTGGCCTTCCTGTGCCCGCGCAGCCACCACTCCTTGAACTTGAAGTTGCTCCTCTAGGCCACTGCTCCAGACCTCGGGTGTTGGGTTGCTCCTCTTGGCCACCGCCCCTGATCTCAGCGTTGGGTAGCTCCTCTCAGCCGCCGCCCCTGACCTCAGGAGTGGGATAGCTCCTCTTGGCCAGGCTTCTGCGTGGTCCGTCACAGCGATCAAATTGCCAACATCTGCTGGATCATCGAAAAAGCAAGAGAGTTCCAGAAAACCATCTATTTCTGCTTTATTGACTATGCCAAAGCCTTTGACTGTGTGGATCACAAGAAACTGTGGAAAATTCTGAAAGAGATGGGAATATCAGACCATCTGACCTGTCTCTTGAGAAACCTATATGCAGGTCAGGAAACAACAGTTAGAACTGGACATGGAACAACAGACTGGTTCCAAATAGGAAAAGGAGTACGTCAAGGCTGTATATTGTCACCCTGCTTATTTAACTTCTATGCAGAGTACATCATGAGAAACGCTGGACTGGAAGAAACAAGCTGGAATCAAGATTGCCAGGAGAAATATCAATAACCTCAGATATGCAGACGACACCACCCTTATGGCAGAAAGTGAAGAGGAACTAAAAAGCCTTTTGATGAAAGTGAAGGAGGAGAGTGAAAAAGTTGACTTAAAACTCAACATTCAGAAAACGAAGATCATGGCATCTGGTCCCATCACTTCATGGGAAATAGATGGGGAAACAGTGGAAACAGTGTCAGACTTTATTTTGGGGGGCTCCAAAATCACTGCAGATGGTGATTACAGCCATAAATTAAAAGACACTTACTCCTTGGAAGGAAAGTTATGACCAACCTAGATAGCATATTCAAAAGCAGAGACATTACTTTGTCAACAGAGGTCCGTCTAGTCAAGGCTATGGTTTTTCCACTGGTCATATATGTATGTGAGAGTTGGACGGTTAAGAAAGCTGAGCACCAAAGAATTGATGCTTTTGAACTGTGGTGTTGGAGAAGACTCTTGAGAGTCCCTTGGACTGCAAGGAGATCCAACCAGTCCATCCTAAAGGAGATCAGTCCTGGGTGTTCATTGGAAGGACTGATGATGAAGCTGAAACTCCAATACTTTGGGCCACCTCATGCGAAGTGTTGACTCATTGGGAAAGACCCTAATGCTGGGAGGGATTGGGAGTAGGAGGAGAAGGGGACGACAGAGGATGAGATGGCTGAATGGCGTCACTGACTCGATGGACATGGGTTTGGGTAGACTCCAGGAGTTGGTGATGGACAGCGAGGCCTGGCGTGCTGTGATTCATGGGGTTGCAAACAGTCGGACATGACTGAGCGACTGAACTGATAACTGACTGATTTCATTTTCATGGTCCTTATTGTAAGTGGCATGTAAATGTTTTAAATTCCCACTCATTAATTGCTGTTATGTAGAAATAGGTGTCATTTGACCTATGGCCCATTATGTATCAATTCTGGCGGTCTTTTGTAAACTGTACTACACCAGCATTTGATAGTGTAGTGTTTTTATTGTGAACTTGCAAAGAGTCGTGGGAACTTCATCTCGTCCCTTGCATTGTGTACGCAGCCTCTGAAAGTCAGACAAGGTAAGTGATTGCTTATGGTTTTGACTCTTGACTCTGCTATTAATGCCTTGTGAGCTCAACATTTTGTGTTTGTTGGGGGCTGTGTTATGATGTTCTACACATTTCTTGGCATGGTTGCCAGTCTTGTCACGTGAGTTGTCATTTATGGAGTGATTAGAGGGAATTAAAAGCTTCCACTTCAGGATTTCCTTCCCACTCACTGGCTTGCCTCAGGAGCTGAAGTTGCTCATGTCAAAAGGAAAATATCTTACAGAGGAAGCAGAGATCATGAAGCGATTCTGACCTGAATATTCTTTAGTGTTTCAGAGATGTGGTATTTGCAGGTTGTGATGGCAGATAACAGCTGGGGGCTTGAGAGATAGGGCAGGACAGGTTCAGGCATAAGTGGGCCCAGGTGGGCTGCTGCCATGGTGGGAGCTTCATCCAGATGTCAGTGAGAGGACCCCGGGCACCAAGCTGTGAGCGCAGCAGAGTGAGATGTGGGAACGGGCTCCAGAAGGATGTTCTGCCGGAGCCCGAGCCTGGCTTCAGGATATGTTCCCTAGTTCACCTCTGAAAGACAAGCTGTTTGATTGTCTGACACTTGTCAATAGAAATTCTGATTAATTATGCTAAAGTTAAAAAAAATTGTTTCCCTGTGTTTAATGGCATAGATATTTTTCTTGTTAAATTATTTGCCTATCTCCTTTTATGGAAATTTTAGGTGCCACAGACCTTTAATAAAGGGCCAGTACCTGAATAATTCTTTTTACAGCGACAGGTATCAAGTGAACAAGGTTAGGAAATGGAATTAACTCCATGATATCTTGAGATCTTAAGGAAAATAGTACTAAAACAGTCAGCACTACTCACCTCATGAGTAATAAAAGAGAAGACACTTTAGGAGAATGTTTTCCAGCACAAACAGTTTTATTTAATGTTCATGATTTTTGCCAATAAATTTAAAGTATGACTTCTTAGCCAGTTGGCTATTTGATTATGTGTTATGATTTTGAAAATCAGAAAGAATGGTAGGGAAAGTATATCCCTGAGACTTGATGTATTTGTAATTTTTATTTATTATTTTGGCAGTTGAATAAATGAGATGTGAGATAAAGTCACAGTAATGTTTGTAGGACAAAATGACTTCTGAAATCTGGGCATTTTCCCACTTATCTTAAGAGCATTTCATTAATATTTTGCCCTACTCTCAGGTGATTGGTGATTGATTACCAATTGGTAATCATTTATATACTTTGAGCACCCAGTCACATTTTGATCTGTTTTTGAGTCCCTGCACTGTGGTCTTAAAGTTGTCTCTTGGCATAAGTTCAAAGATGTTACAGTTCTCACTTCGTTTCTTTTCTCTGGGCTCATAATTCTAGTCTGTCCATTGTCCAGTTTTAGAAAATAGTTGTTTCCTAAGTTTTGTCTAATTTTTTTTTTGTTGTTGTTCTTGTTTACAGTAGGCTCCAGTCCATTGTGATTGGAGGCTTAACTGTTTACTTTGTGATTTTTGAGCCTATTTTAATTTGAATTTTTATTTGATAACCACAAGCAAGTATTTTAAGGTAGAGTTACACAGTACTTCTGTATGTTGCCACTGTATATGTGATAAGTAACTCATGACATTGATGAACCCATTACTATTAGTTTAATTTTACAGAAGATGGAACTGAGATAGGTACGGAAACCATGGGAATTTGGTTTCTCGACTACAATGAATATAAGTCAGTCTAATTTTCCTTTGAGTTTCACTTTTACCCTTTCTCAGAGAAGCTATAGAAATCTGGGTCAGTTACGTGCCATCCTGAGCTATTGTTGATTCTCTTTGTTTGCTGTATATATCAGATTGATTTTTTGTATATGGATTGTCCTGGGACAGGAGATATGACAGACTTAGAAAAAAATTCAGATATTAATATGTACTGGAGCAGTTATCTTTTTTGCCTAACATCTATTTGTCTTTTGTTTGGTAGCAATCTCTCATGAATTCTTGGTAGATGAAAGTTCTGTTTCCTGTTTTTGGTATTCGGGATACAAGCGTGTGAACTATTGAGGCAAGTGCTAAAAATATAGCAATGGTGTCCTGGCTACAGTGTATCTGCTAAAACACAGTTTTTGTACTTTTTGCCTCTTTATTTTTCCAAGCATCCTTGTTCTAGATCATTTTTCAAACCCCAAGCTCCTCTTTTTAATATATATTTTTAATAGCCCTTGATGTCTTTCTTTGTCTGCTTACCATGTCCCAGTTTGTTTGCTAAGGTTTAACCTTAGAATCCCAAGTGGTGGAAAGAACGTCTGACTTGGAACTGGGATCAATATTTATTTAGTCATATATACTTATAAGGTTCCTCCTAGCTTTCAAGAACATAGTAAAATTTCCCCTTTCTTCCACATGATTTTGTGCTCACGATCATGTTCTTCTCTTCAGCTGGCAGGTGGCTTCCTAGTTTGTGAAATGAGAATGATGGTTTTTAATATCTAGTGTGCTGGCTTACTTTCCAAACGTGTATGATAATCTGTTCACGTGTAAATAGTGTGTAAATGCAGTGTGGTATTATTCTTATCTGGATGGGATAGTGGTCTTCCAGTTCAGATTTCTGCATTTTGAAGTTTTCACTGAGGTTATTTGGTGTTACATAGTAACTCCCTGCTGGATCAATGCTTCCGTGTTTCTCTGTAGAGTGCTTTGCAGAATGGATGAAATGTGTTAAAAGTTTCAGTCCCTATGAAGACTCTGGTTAAGAAATACTGTGATTTTTTTTTTTTTTTCGGGATGTATCTACAAGCTGAAGAATATGGTTGGAGGGCATGAACTGTGCATGGTGAGCAGAAAACAGGGGCCCCAGGAGAACACATGGATCCCAGAGAGCCACTTCTGCTGGCCCTTTACTTTGGCAAGTCTTTTAATTAACCCCTTCATCTAAAAAATTACTTTTTCCTATTCTTCTCAAGAACATGATCACATAAATTCAAGCAATGAACAGATACATAATTTAGAACATGAAGGATGCTGTCCTCCAGAGGACACCTCTTGAATGTAGTCAGTTTTCCTTCTGGATGGTGGTGTTATGGGTGTTACAGCTGATGTGGAAAAGAATGGAAATAAGTGCGTGCAAACCTCTCTTATTTTGAGCAGTTACTGTATTATTGCTTCTCTTGTAGGTATGAAACCACTGATCTTAAAAGTCCTCCATGGAACTTTTCTTGGCAATTTTGTTTCCAAGGAGAAGGCAAACAGATAAATAGTTGGGAAATGTGCGCATGTGCGCATGTGGTGTGTGCGTTGTGTGTGTGTATGTCTTTAATTCTGTCAAAACTGTAAGGTGAGTGAGAGGTTTGTGATGTGGTAGTAAATAATGTGGAAACACGTATGTCCCGAGTGCTCCTTTTCCTGGTACAGTGGAACTTTTACCTGGTCTCAAGGTAATTTGGAGGCGCAGTGCGTGATATTACAGGCATTCTTCACAGACTCTTTTTGTGTTTTCCTTTATCGACATTCTTTTCTAATTTCATCATATTGAGGCCATATAGCACATAAAAAACAAATAAAGGCGCAGTTTAAAAATTATATTGAGCAAAATAATAACCAACAAAAGTTTATTAAAATATGCTTGAAAATTTGCTAACGGATCTGCTGATGAGACATTGCGCTCGGTTAATGGCCGCAGCTTCGTAAGTTTCGTCTTCAGAGGAAACTTAAGTGGAACGCCTTGCAGTAGGGCACTTACTCCGATAATAACTTCAGGATTTTAATTGGACCTCCGTCCACACTCATAAGCTGACATGGAAGTTGGCAGTTCCCTCATCAGCTTCTTGAATCCTCCTTCAGCCTCATTCGCTTCTTGTTTTCTATTCGGTGGGCGACGCCATGCATCCTTCTCTGCTCCTGTGAGGACACTGTGTATCCTTTGGCACACACACCAGTATGAGTCCCCATAGTTTTCATAGGAAAATAAAATACAAATTAGCTTTGAATATGGAGTACAATGTTCCCTGCCCCTACCCCGCCAAAAGCTGCATTGTTGCTAACCAAAGTCTGAAAGAATTCTTCTTAGAGGAAATAATTCGATAGCACTTTTGTATCCAGGTCTTTGGTTTTTAAGCATTGTCTCTGATCTTACATTGCTCATGTATTAATGCTAGATTAAAAGGGCTGTTAGATGGATAGAGTATGAGCGGCTATGATCGCTTTCACACTGAGATCAGGGAGACGTCATATAATACATGACTGTCATATATTCATGGCATGGAATTGTTCTGTATATACCATGGATAGTGACTAACATTTAAGCAGAAAGCACATCTTGAGGAAAAAAAGCTATGTAATTGAAAATTAAACGATGAATTAAAACTTAAATTATGCAAAACTAATAAGCTACATTACTGAGACCAACAATTAATACACTGCAAAATCTTCAGGAAAGATGCTAACATTTTAACATTTGTGTTATGTTAGAATCGCAATTTGCAGTGTGTGCTATTTTGGAACATTTATTTTGAAGAGCTCGGCCTGCCTGAATTAAGGCATAAGTCAATGGTCTAAGATTTTTAATGGATATAGAATTTATCATAGATTATAATCCTTGATAGTTCAAACATTTGCAGAGGAAAAAAGATCCGATTGTTTTTTATTGCCAGCATCGTTAAGCATATTTGATTACATTTATTCATTCCAATGTTCAGGTCAGTAGTACAGAAATGCATTCAATTGACAGAGTCCTAAAGCAGCCTGTTATTTTGTTTGATAAGATTTTTTTTTCTTTTGTTTATGCATAATGGATGCAGGACCACAACAATGACAGTTACTAAGGTTTTGAACTTCAGTTACTTTCTACGAATGCACATCAAGTAAAACTAAGGAATTTTAAACTTAAAATATGAGCCATTTAAAAAATTTCGTGTTGTGGTTCAGCAAAAGCAGACCAAGTATATGAAAGTGAGTGTTAGTCACTCAGTCGTGTCTGACTCTTTGTGACCCTATGGACTGTAGCCCACCAGGCTCCCCTGTCCTTGGGATTCTCCAGGCAAGACTCCTGGAGTGAGTTGCCATTCCCTTCTTTAGGGGATCTTCCTGACCCAGGGATTGAACCGAGGTCTCCTGCTTTGCAGGTGAATTCTTCACCATCTGAGCCTCCAGGGAAGCCCAGATCAAGTGTATATTCCGTTTTAAATAAGCTGAACATTTTAACATCTACACTTATAAAGAGCATAGCTGAATTAGTCCCTGTCTCTCCTATTATTGTTCATGATACCCTTGCACAGCTGCTGTTTGTGTGTGTTGGATGGAGCAGACCCTGTTGTTGGAAGAGAGTGCTCTGCATGGTGGGGTCAGCAGAGCCTCCCCAGGTCGATCCTTCTGTCTGGTCATTGTGCCTGGAACGTCCTGTAAATGTCTCCGCACATAGAGAGGAAGAAGGCTCTGGGAACGTTTGCCTCAAGAATGTCACTTTGGGTATTGAAAGATATAAATAGATGATTATAAGTAGCACAGCACAACTGTTCCCAAATATGCCCCAGGTTTCATGAGCCCACAGAGGTGAGGCCTCATGGATGGTGGGGTGGAAGCTGGGAAGGAGTGTGCCTGCTTTCGTCTAACACTCCCTCTCATCTGCTCTCCCAGACAAACACACAGATGAATGATAAACCCGGCCATTTCTGGAGATTTGCCATTCCCGTAGTGTGGAAGGTCTGGGGTCAGGTTTGGATGTCTTGTCGTTTGTAGTGCGCCTTTTATGCAAACATGCTGTGACCCTCCACCCCCCTCCCCCCTTCACTCCTTCCCTTTCCCTCACCTCACCCGGGGTTTCTCTGAATCATTTACTAATCAGTTTTTAGTGTTCTGGCAGGGGCCACGTTTAAAATACATTTGCGTGCACTTTCACGTGGCACTGAACACCTGTCTCCCTCAGTATTGCATCATAAAGGTGAACCCTGACGTGCGGACCCCCCTCGACTGCAAGTGGACAAGTAGGCACAGATGCCTTTAGGAGAAGTGGTTGGCACGTGTGCCTTGGGTCATACAGGCTGTTTTTATTCTTGCTACTATGAAAACTTTGTCAATGATAAAAGTTAAATGTGTTATTTAAAAAAGAATTTGGGGGGGATCTCATGGGTCCATCATGGGAAGGATGGATGTGCATGAGAGCTCAGGGTCATCTCTTTGGAGGAAACAGATGATACCTGGCTTGTGTCTAAGGGCAGTTTTGGGATTTTTAAAATGTCTCCTGGAACCTGAACTGAGGTGAGCAGCTTCTCTTGTTGTTGAAGGAGCGGCGGGGACCAGTTCTGTGCAATTTTTGGAGACTCATGAGAATAAGGTCAGGTGCTGTGCTGAAAGGTTTGCAAGGGACTGCCTACTGCACAGCACACTGGATAAATTGCTGGATTTGGACAAGTGTAAGCGGGCGTAGGTTTCTGTGGCATGGTTTCCCTGTTTTGCGTGGGATATTTGAGAGTTAAAATATTAAAAGCACAAGTTTTCTAACATCTTAGTATATTTGTTTAATTGAAACACTAGAGGTAATTTGTGAGAGTTGGTTGTCTTGAGGGAAGATTGTATGCATATGCTCCTATTGGTAAACTAGAGTTGCCCCTAAAATGTGTTTGTATTATTTAAATTGCCATTGCCATTTACAGTCATATTAGTACTGTGTTCCCACAGTGTAACTGCTGTTCTCATGCTTGAATGAAAAAAAAACCGCACCAAATATGGCAAAGTTTTCAATTCATGTATACTTTCCAGTCAGTTTTCTAAGGACGTTTGGATGGTGAAATATGGTTTGCTGAATGGGAAATATTTTGTTTTACTTTGTGAGGTTTACTCATTTCCTATACCCTGTTTTCTAAATTTCCACATCATCTATGCAGAGTGAGTTTTTGCAAAAATTATATAGCACACCTAAGTTTTAAGTCTCTCCTTTGGATTTCTTGGGAGAAATGTTCTGGATGAAAACCATCTAATTAGTTTACCATGAACAGTTTCTGCGCTGTCACAAGTTTGGCATTTTCTTTAGGTCAAGGTTGTCTGTATCACTTTCTGAGATGGTGGGAAACTGCTGAAGCCATGCTTTTGGTACGGGTATCACTGCACAAGGCCGTCAGCACCTTTCACTTTCCACCAGCACAAGGGCACGTCGAGATAATTTCATTATTTGGTTTTCTCTAGTCCTCTTCCCAATTCTCTCCCTCTTGGAAGGTTTATGTAGCCCCTCCCCCTGGATCTGAGCCATATTCCCTTTTGTTCAAGGTCATTCTTTTCAGCTTTACCTTCAGTCTTCAAAATGGTGAGCTGTTTCTGGGATGACAGAGGACACTTAGCCTGTAAACTGTGTTAGTTTTCAGCGGTGAGATAATCATTTTAAGAAAGGAGAGAAATACGACTGAGACCACATGTAATTATTATTTGCCTCAGGTTTTAGCCCTTGTCATCTTAAAGGTAAAATTAGGTTTGCTTCTGGAACCTATTCTTTTTTCCATTAAGTTCATCTATGAGTTATTAGAATATATTTATTGGCATACTGATGGTGCCAGGCAGTTAGTAGGTTCTATGACTGATTGTGTTCCCCCAGAATTCATGTTATCAAGTCTTAACCCCCAGGGTGACTGTATTTGGATACAAGGCCTGTAGGAAATTAATTAAGATTAAATTTCCTCTGGAGGGTGGGCCCTAAGATGATAGGATTGTGTCCTTTTAAGAAGAGGGACCGGGGGTTTCCCAAGTGGTTCAGTGGTTGAGACTCCAATGCTTCCACTACATGGGGCATGAGTTCAATCCCTGGTTGGGGAACTGAGATCCTGCATGTTGTGGGGCATGGCCAAACGGGAAAAAAAAAAGAAACTCAAGAGGTGCCAGAGCATTCTCATCCTGTCCTACCTCCCTGCCTCTTCTCTTCCATGCGCACGTGAGGACTGGTGAGCTGGTGATTGTCTGCAAGCCAGTAAGAGAATTCTCACCAGATCCCGACCCTGCCTGTACCCTGGTCTTGGTGTGTGTGTGTGTGTGCGCGCGCGCGTGTGCATGCTTAGTTACGTTCAACTCTTTGAGACCTCATGGACTATGGCCCACCAAGCTGCTCTGTCCAAGGGATTCTCCAGGCATGAATACCAGAGTGGGTAGCCGTTCCCTTCTCGAGGGTATCTTCCCAACCCAAGGATTGAACCTGGGTCTCCTGCATTGCAGGCGGATTCTTTACCAACTGAGCCACCAAGGAAGCCTGTACCCTAATCTTGGACTTGCCTCCAGAACATGAGAAAACAAGCATCTGTGGTTTAAGTGCCTCCAGTCTGTGGTATTCTGATAGAGCAGCCTGAGCTGCCAAGACAGCAGTGGTCACACCGACGCCAGCTTGAATGAGTGTCCCCTCCTTGAGTCACTTTGCTCATCAGGTCATCACAAGGAAACATTGTTACTGCAAACAGTGAGACAGCTTATTGTAAAGACCAGCCATCCTGTTATATTTTAATTTTTCCTGTACATCCTGTTTGCTGCTACCTATCCGTCTAGTCAAGGCTATGGTTTTTCCAGTGGTCATGTATGGATGTGAGAGTTGGACTGTGAAGAAGGCTGAGAGCCGAAGAATTGATGCTTTTGAACTGTGGTGTTGGAGAAGACTCTTTGAGAGTCCCTTGGACTGCAAGGAGATCCAACCAGTCCATTCTGAAGGAGATCAGCCCTGGGATTTCTTTGGAAGGACTAATGCTAAAGCTGAAACTCCAGTACTTTGGCCACCTCATGCGAAGAGTTGACTCTTTGGAAAAGACTCTGATGCTGGGAGGGATTGGGGGCAGGAGGAGAAGGGGACGACAGAGGATGAGATGGCTGGATGGCATCACTGACTCAATGGACGTGAGTCTGAGTGAACTCCGGGAGTTGGTGATGGACAGGGAGGCCTGGCATGCTGCGATTCATGGGGTCGCAGAGAGTCGGACACGACTGAGCGACTGAACTGAACTGAACTGATAAGGTACCTATAAGGTATTTTCCTGTGACTCACTGTAGGTATGGATATCATATACAGACAAGTGAACAATCTTAAGTCTACAGATTGGCAGATTCCATAAATATACCCACCAAACTAGCACCTGAATCATGAAAAGAAGCAGCACTGCAGACAGAGGCCTCCCTTCTCCAGCCGCCATGGAAGGCACTGTTAGGGTTAGCTTTGCATCCAGCTGTTTTGATGGGGCTGCGTTTCTAACATGATGCTTTCTGATTTGAACCTGATTCTCAACCTGACCCTGATTTCTGCCTCTCTTTTTTTTCATTAAAAAAATTTTTTTTTCCTTGTAAGTTCTTTTTGTATTATTGGCCTTTGGCATGTTAATAATTTAGCTCAGTTCTGCTCCCACCCCCGCCACCACAATTTGTTTACTACACTGTGGCTAGAGAAGGCTATTTAACATATTTAGGGAATAAACTTCATAAGCCTCTATAAGTAAACAAAATGCCTGCCTCAGCTTTATTTTGTAAATCTTTTAATTCAAACTTGAAAGTAGAGTTTTTGGTTTAATTTGCTTATATTTTAGCTTGGTATGCACATAGCCCCCTGTGGGGTACTGTTTCAGCTACCATTATTATAGTGAAAATACCTATACAGAAGACATGCCTATGAATATTCCATTTTTGAATGCTCTTCTAATGAGGTATTAGATCAGAAATAGAATTACATTTTGCAGGGGCTGCTGATTAAATGTGGTTTTTCATATTGTTACACTGGTTTTTCGGTTGACATCAACTTTCTGGTGTGATACTAGCTCAGTGTCAAGTGGGATTCTCAGGTCTGAGTTTAGATATGAAATGAGAAGTTGCTTGTGTCTTGTTTGTGCCTAGGTCAGTTTTCTTATTAAATGCATCTCTGATATTTTCTGTGGAAGTTACTCCAAATGCATAATTTAATAGACAAGTACTTCATCTTTTATACAGCAGTCCAAGAATATTCAGATTCATGAGATAAACATCTATTCTTATCAGTGTTTTAAGCTGATAAGTATACATTGTAGTATTATCAATATTTTTTCTTACAGATATTTTATTGATTCCTTTATGAATAATAAATATTCTACTTGAAGTGCAAAATAAAGAAAAGTTTTGGTTTTTTGAAAATCCAAAGTGAGATATATTTTGATTTACCTTATTTCTAATGCATGTAAATGAGTTTTCAGTTCAGTTCAGTTCAGTTGCTCAGTCGTGTCCCGACTCCTTGCGACCCCATGAATCACAGCATGCCAGGCCTCCCTGTCCATCATCATATCCAGGAGTTCACCCAGACTCACATCCATCGAGTCAGTGATGCCATCCAGCCATCTCATCCTCTGTCGTCTCCTTCTCCTCCTGCCCCAAGTCCCTCCCAGCATCAGAGTCTTTTCCAAAGAGTCAACTCTTCGCATGAGGTGGCCAAAGTACTGAAGTTTCAGCTTCAGCATCATTCCTTCCAAAGAAATCCGAGGGCTGATCTCCTTCAGAATGGACTGGTTGGATCTCCTTGCAGTCCAAGGGACTCTCAAGAGTCTTCTCCAACACCACAGTTCAAACGCATCGATTTTTCGGTGCTCAGTCTTCTTCACAGTCCAACTCTCACATCCATACATGACCACAGGGAAAACCATAGCCTTGACTAGACGGACATTAGTTGGCAAAGTAATGTCTCTGCTTTTGAATATGCTATCTAGGTTGGTCATAACTTTTCTTCCAAGGAGTAAGTGTCTTTTAATTTCATGGCTGCAGTCACCATCTGCAGTGATTTTGGAGACCAGAAAGATAAAGTCTGACACTGTTTCCCCATCTATTTGCCATGAAGTGATGGGACCAGATGCCACGTATGGTTAAATGTCATCAATTAGAAGCAGAATGACATATACACACATGTAGTTATACATAAGTGTGTATTATTTACATATAAAGGCACACATACATAATGCACACATGCACACACATCAAGCATACTTATAGATACATACATTGGTCTGTTACAGGGGTTGGCCTTACCTGATTGCCACAGGCATTGATTTTTATAGATTGTGGTAATGTTCTTAGTAGTAAAAATCATCACTGCGTTCTGTTACCATGACCTGTCCTGCTGGTAAATAATGTACTAACCAATATCCTCCAAACTGCCTCCAAATAAACATTTATGTTGATTAATTAATCAGTTACTATCTTAGGTGCAGTGAGACTTAGTTTGTTCAGTTTCCCTAGGTGTTTGAAATGATTTTGTTTTTATTGGACCTGTGGAGGGAGCTCTGTAATATGTTATAGCTATGACTTAGTACAATTATAATTGTGAAATTAAAATGAAAAAAATTATCTTTTGTATTTCCTGAATTTGGCTGTAAGTCTTAGAGGTGCTTAGCATGACATGTACCTGAGTTCATGGCCAGAGGGACCCAAGAAAGTTGTTTGAGATCATGTTTTTTTTGTTTTTTTTTTAATGGACCACCTCTGTCAAGTTTGCAGACTCATGAAATGATGGGCCTTTTATTTTTTGCAGCTGTTGCCATTGTGCTTCCCTGGTGGCTCAGACAGTAGAGAATCCACCTGCAATATGGGAGACCTGGGTTTGATCCCTGGGTTGGGAAGATCTCCTGGAGGAGGGCACGGCAATGCACTCCAGTATTTTTGCCTGGAGAATCCCATGGACAGAGGAACCTGGGTGGCTACAGTCCATGGGGCCGCAGAGAGTCGGACATGACTGAGTGACTGAGCACAGCACAGCCATTGCCGTCAAATAACATAAATGGCAACTCTTTGTGAAGCACAAGTTTGGATCTTCTTGTTTAAGTTTTTGTGCTCTTTGCATTAAGGGCTTTAGCGTAGTGTTTTGATGTGTTAGACACAGTACGGAGAGTCTTGCTTTGTGAAAGTGGAGGAAACCAAGTGAATATTGACATGGCACTATTGAGTTACAGGCATACTCATCCTGTAATGTAGTGTGTCTTTGCTCTTAATAGCAAACAGGGTAGAAATGTATCTTTTTGAAAGCAGGACTTTTTCTTTTCATGCAGATTCTATTTCTTCTTTTCTCACATAGACTCCAGTGCTGTGATAATTGAGCCTTCCCTGGGTGTGTTTCACTATCATCTGTCATCACATTTAATGTAAAAAATACATTTTGACCAAGTTATGCCACGTTGAGAAAGTTTCTCAGTTTATAAAGGATTGATAAATGTTTACAGTGTTTTGACTTGAGAAAGGCATTACTTTGTTTTTGTAAACCCAGAGGTCAACTTGTCAATCATGTCCTATGAATGATCATCTCAGGGAAGCTGAGTTGATTCCTGCTCCTGTGTGTAGGAAGTGGGGGAGTGGTGCTGTGCTGAGAGAGATCCTGGGGAACAGAGGCCATGGGAATCACTGGTGGCACATGAACCACTTACTTACTCCATTGGAAATACAATGAAAAATGCTCAGTTGCTTGGGTGTTCTTCATTCTGTAGCATATTAATGCCTTAAATCTATTACATGGCTTAAAACAACTCTGTTGATGGGGAATATGGTTATCCTAGTTAGAATGTCTTTCATATATATGCCACCTCTATTGATCTATCAACATATATTGTTAAGATGCTAGCTTTGATTTTAGGTTTAAAATTTCTGAAAAATACATTTTGCCCTATTTTTATATGGTTTGTTTTGTAGAAAAAACATGTCTTCTTGTGTAGAAAAACTTAGAACTCATTTATGTTGATGAAATCATAATTTTTTGTCCTTTATTAGTGATTAAATAATGTAGGAATATATTTAAAAATTTAATAGCTTATGTCTTATAAATAGAAAACAAATTCTGGACACTTTTGACAATATGAAAATTAAAAGAAACAGGTTAAGTAAGGTCTTAATGTGAGATGTGAGCTTTCTTCTGCAGATGAGAACACACTCTATGCATATAAAACACAACTGTAGTTACTATTTATAGATCAAAGAGTGGTTTATATTGTGTCCCTGGAACTCTATTTGCACTGACTCATCTCTGAGCCAGTGTCCTTGTCAGCTAAAGATCAGTTTTTTGCTTTCCTTTTTCAACTAATGATTCGGGCTCATGCAGAACGGAGTGTCTAATGCCCTTCCCTGCCTGCGCACACACCCCTGCTCCCCCCGCCCCCCACACCCCACTACTAGGGCCTGTGGCTATGATCACTCCATGCAGTGTGGCTAATCGTGATCATAGGTGCTTTGACTATGGCATTAGATGGTAATATCTTTTCAAATGAATTAGGTAAGAATGAATATTCTACCACAAAAATTCTTGGGTACCATCAGACTGTTACAGTGTTATCATTTCTATAGGATTTATTTGTGGCCTTTGAAAGATTTATAGCATCTTCATCTCCTGCTTCCTAGTTCAGTGTCTTTTCTACTATTATATAGTCTATTGTCTCCCTCACAGCTTGAAGCTGTGTTTTGGGAAAAAAAATAATAGAAGTTGCCTTTACTATTTTCCTTGAGAAGAGGATGTATTCCTTGTTATGATAATGTCTGTGATGTTCTCTTAGAATCACCTGTAATTGACCGGCATTGTCTGCGATGCTGGTTGGTGAGATGATCAGTGTTCCCTGAGTCCCGTGCAGGCAAAATTATGTATATAAACTGTTTATATGTTTAGAATCTCCCAACCATGCTATTGATTCCATGAAGATAGAGACAATGGTTGTTCTATTTACCTAAGACAGTTCAGAGTGAGTTGTTAATAAATAACTGTTTAATAAGTAGATGGAAGTTTTAGTTACCATAAAATAGCTGAGTAATTTAAGAGGTCTGGTGGTCATCACTTTCCTGAGGAAGACTTCTAGCCCTTTTTCATGTTGGTTGATGTCTGTTTGCACTGGTCGGTCTCAGTGCTGTTATCTCTTAATCTGATGTCTTGCTTCTGAGGTTGCTGCTCTGTGGGGATGGACGGTGTCATCTTTACCTGTTTGCTTCTCCAGCACCTAGTGCAGTGCCCTGGGTGTGAAAGTGAAATTCGCTCAGTCTCGTCAGTTTGCTCAGTCTCGTCCGACTCTTTGTGACCCCATGGATTATAGTCCATGGAATTCTCCAGGCCAGAATACTGGAGTGGGTAGCCGTTCCCTTCCCCAGGGGATCTTCCCAACCCAGGGATCGAACCAGGTCATGTAAACTATCCATCAATACCTGTTGAATGAATTCCTCCTTTACTTTCATGATATAAACTGTAATAGCAAATTAAATGAATGCTCCAAAAGAGCGTCAATTGATATTTATTGGGAAAGCCTTTCCAGTAAAACATGTCTGAGTGTAGCTGTCGCTTTCATCTTTGCTAGCATGGTGTCTGTTCTTTCTAACTTTGCACAGTTTGGTGAATCACTTTTGTGCATGGCGTTATCTGAAAATACCATGAGAATTTCACCACGGCGAAAGAAGTAACGTAAACAGTAAGTTTAAAAATCTCAGACTCAGTGCTATCTGTCTGTGTTTTTAAGATTAAATTGTAAGTATGTTCAAGATGGAATTATTGTTTTTGGTAGTTTGCCATGAAAAATTAAAAGTTTATATATTAACAAATGACTAATGAAAGCAGTGACTTAACAGGTTGTTGGCATATAGTTATACTGACTATAGGCCTATGAAGGCATTATATCATATCATGTGTAGATATCTAGAGGTTTATTTCATATTATTTTCTAACTATTTTGTTATTGACAGTTTTTAGAGTTTCCCCATGTCTCTGTTACGAAGCCTGTATATAACCTAATCCAGCCTTTCGCTTGTGTTAACTGTAATTTTCAGGGAAGGAGAAGCATGTTGCTTCAGGTGTATTCCTAGACTAGTAAAGTATCAAAAGTGTAGCCAATCAGCTTCCTGCCTGTTGACCTTTTTCTTTTGGGGCTCTCTGATCAGTGTTGAAAGGGAGAGCTGGTTACAGCCCGTTCTGGGGAACCTGCCTGGTGTGATGGCAGGTTCAGACTGAGCCCAGAAGTGTCTTCTTGTGCTTGGTTCGTGCGTCCTGCCAGCTTGCTGTATGGCTGCCACAACAGGAACCCCGAGCGCGCTTGATTGGTGAGGATTTACATGTGTGCTAATTAGAGTGGAATAAATGATTGGCTGTTTGCTGCATTGCCATAAAGGGTGCCCAGATGTACACGCCACATGAACATAATGTGCCCAGGCACGGCACATCAAAGTATGTCAGCTGCGTTACCTCAGCAGGCTTAGGGCCTGTCGCGGAGAATTTGCTGATAATCGTCCCCTATGATTTAGTGTCTTACTTGGTGAAAGTGAAAGACCTCAAAATCATGTCTTGGCAATGGAATTTTTGATCCTTTAGGAAAATAACAAAATACGCTGAAACTTAACTGGGGATAATGAATAGATGACCTCAAGTGATGTGTTTTCAAAAGATGATTTCTTACATTTTGAAATGTTTTCCAATAAAACAAATAAAAATCAAGTAAATTCACATAATTGAATAAATCAAGTTTTAAAAGATTGCATAAGCATCAGTCTTTTAGGTTGAAGTAAGCCCCATGGAAACCACCCCAGTGTATAGCTGATGAAAGATGTAGCATAGAATGATTTCATTTAAATTCTGAAAAACATATTTTTCTAGAACTTAAAGTTTACTGTGTCTAAAATGTCTCTCTCTGTATATAATTAAAAATCCATAATGTATCTCCTTGGTAAACGTGCAGTTAATACTCAGAGTCCCCTTGTGTTGCATTTATGTACAAAATCTGTAATATCTGATTACTTTGACAAGTAATTTTGTAGTTACAAGTTCATAGTATTGACACTGTATTAATGCACAATGATTAAATGGCTAAGCTGCCACATTGAAGTTACGAGCAGGAGCGTTTATCCAGTGCCGCTGGCGGGCGCACAGCCCGCCCGTTACCCGGTGGCATTGTCCTGTCTGTGCTGCTCTGGGATGCCCTCATGGCGTGGACTCTGCGCTCTGGTCCTGGGCTGCTCGTGAGTGACCCAGTACAGCTCAGTGATAAGGGTAAGCTAATTACTGTATCGGTGCCAGCCAGCTTCCACACCATTACTGCTGAGAAAGATTTTGATGCCTTTTGCTTTAATTAAGCAAAAGGAAATGAACAGATATAATTGGGTTTTGAAATAATCCTGTGACTATCAACAAGCATGTGCTTCCTCCAACTCTGTTAAATGTACTTTTAGCACAGTTTTGTGGAGGGAAAGAAGTTTTCCCATTATTGTCTACACTGAAATGTTACCCCATAAACATTCATTCTGATTTTTGAACAGTTCAAACAGTGTGTTTTAAAAGAATTTGACCCGGAAGAGTCTGTTTGTAACTTCCATTTGAAAAGATGATAATTATTTTTTTGTGTACATGTATATACTAAAGACATAGCTTTCAATGCATTCTTGTGCTTTTACATTTATGATATATTTTTAACCTAGTTTTCCATTAAGACAGGTACATTTGAACTTCAGAAGGTTTACCATAATATTTAAACTTGCATAATTTTTGCACATTATTTCATTGGTTTGACTAATCCTGTGGAGTTTATGTAAATTGATAGAAAAATGGAAATGAAGAAATGCTGTAAACTTTCCTAGTGGCAGCGTGAGGCTTCTAATTGTTTTTCTCTCTTGTAGGAATATTGACTTTTGTAGTATTTTCAATTTAAAATTCTTATTAATTCACATTTCTCTTATTGCTTGAGTAACAAATGTACATTTTCTTCATTTTTTTTTTCCTTCTAATGAACAAAGCTAAAATATGTGAATAGTGTAGTTTGGGAAGATGTTATAGTGTTTTTATTGAGTTTAGGTTTTCCCCCTTGATACTTAATGGGTACCATTCCTTTTCTCACAGCTATTCAGACATGGCGAGTACCATCTTCACTGGCTGATGCCGCTGTACACTTAATAATGTGGGATTGTCAGCATCGCCTCTTTTCTGAGTGTCATTCAGAAACTTGTGTAATATTTCGATAAATGCATCTCAAGTGATGCTAGGGTCAAATGAGATAAGAATGCTTTTTTAGCAGTAGAGAGCTATTAGTTTTAGTAATTTATTCTTCTTACCTAATATGTGTTTACCGATGTTCACTGGCTTGCATGTTGAAAGTCAAACTGAGTTAATCATTGTCTTTGAGTTTTGCCCTCTACATTTTAAGTAAATACAGGTGATAGGGAATCTGAGGGGAGAACTGTCTCTGCAAGTAAAGGTTAGAATAGCCAAACAGACTCTGGATAAGAAGGAAAATGTAAAATGACTATGAAAACGTTTTCATTTTGCTAGAAGGCTGAAGAGTCTTTTAAGTAGCACTTGCTATTTTTTATAATGCCTTGTCAGAATGAGACAACAGTTTAAATGAATGATGAGTTATCTCTGTCCCCATTGACCCCATTTCATGGGGAATGGGTACAAAACATCAAAATTCTGTTTTGATTTTGCTTGGTGTCCAGCATTCATCTTGGTTGTTTAGGCTGGCAGAGTATTGCAACCTGTCCTCCTTTCCCTCAATACTGAAGGCGTCCCCTTCCTATTCCATGGAGCCCGTGCTGTGTTACCTCACACGGCCTTGGGGAATTGGGTTCTGGTGGAACTTACCATTGCTGGTCAGCGCACCTAGGCAGATTGTCCTAGGTTATCCAGGTGGCTCCTGTGTAGCCACGAGGATCCTCAGATGTGGAAGGAGGGACTGAAGAGGGGCCATGTGATGGGGAAGGACTCAGCCCACCTTTGCTGGCTTTGAAGATGGGGAGGAGCCATGAGCCAGCGGATGTGAGTGGCCTCTAGAAGGCAGGAAAGGCAAGGAAAGGAATCTCCCCTGGAACCTCCAGAGAAGAATGTAGTCCTGCTGATGCTTTTAGTTGAGTCATTTCTGTGTTGGACTTCTGAATACAGATCTGTAGGATAATAAATTTGTGTTGGTTTAAGCCACTAATTCTTTTTGTGTGTGTGTGTGTGTGATTTCTTACAGCAGCCCTAATGCAATTATTTATAGTGCAAAGCAGAGTTATTCATTGAGGTTTCTTTAGAATTAAGGACTTTATTAATGTTTATTTATTCTGTCTCTCATTGTCAGTTGCAGTAGAACCCTCGGTGTGTGACTCGGCCCTAGCTTGCATTGTGTCTGTGTCTTGGCCATCTCACAGCTGAGGGTTCGGAGGCCTGGTGTTGCATATCTTTAGAATGCAGTTATTATGGAGTAATGTAATAAGTTAGAAGCCTTGGTTTCATGTTTCAGCCTCTATGTCTTAGTTATAGGAAAATGGCCTCAGGTTTTTCACCTGAAAATGGAGAAATTATGTGTCTTTTGAGTGTTGATGAACTAATGTATGTATATGTGGCTTAGAAACTGTACAAGGCTATGTCTGCACACATTGCTATTAAGATTGCTCTGCAGTCTTAATTCTGGCCTTTATACATGGAACATGAGCGTTCTTTAACACCATGGCTGGGAAATATGAATTCTCTGTCTTGGTTTCTGGGGAGCTGGCAGAACCTTACCCTGCTGCCATATTGATTCTGCCTTTTCTTGACTTGAAAAATCAGACAGAGATGTTTCCTTCCTTCTTTTTAGTCTCATTTGTAAGATTGGTTCAGAATGAGAGCATAGCAATTTGTATTTTCCCAGAAGTAATTTGCTACCTTTCTGTTTTATTGTTTTCAAAATTTTAAGCTTAAAGAAAATGATTTTTTCCATTTAACTTCTTGAGGTGCTTTATCTCCCAACAAGCTCAGTCTATTTAAAACTAATAAAGTTCGTGAATAGTATCTCTGTCCTGGGCAGAGCAAGTAACCTACCTTAGTCCATGCCCTCGTAATCTTGTCACACACCAGCAGTGCATCCCAAGCTGTGGTTGTTGGTGCACAGATGCTTGGTGCAATACCTAGTCTGGCCGGGGGAAGTCACAGAAAATATCACAGATACTTTGAAGAGCATCGGCATTTTCTGTGTGGGTACAGGAGGAGAGGGCATTTTAGGCAAAGAAAGCTGCGTGAGAACCAGTCAGGAGCCCAGTGTTTCCCCAGCAGGGCCTAGAGGAGACAGAAGCACGAAGAAGAGGGGTTAGCTTGCCAGGGCCTGTTGAGACTGTGCCTCACTTGGTGCTTGCCCCACGGTCGTGTGGAAGCCATCACAGCCGTCAGAGCCCTGTGCCCAGGTGTGCCCTGTGGAGGCCACTCAGTGGAGGCTGCCCTCCTGGGAGTGGGAGATGGTTCTTGATAAGGCGGGTGGTCAGAGTAGATCAAAGGGGATGCATGGTTTTTGATGGGGGGGGACAGGATTAAGGACCCCACTGAAGGAGGAGGCGGGGGCGGGAGGAGCATCCTGAGCCCTGGCCTTTGGGTAAGTGGCCAGAGGACTCTCTGCCCGGGAGAGAGCGGGAGGAACTTGGTTTTGGCTGTGTTGCGTGTTTGATGTCCATGGGTCGTCCAGGAAGAGATGCTGAGAATAGACGTAAGGGTGGCGGTGGGGATGCAGACAGCCAGTTCCTGGCCCATGGGAGAGGCTGGAGCAGCTGGACGGGGCCTGGCGGGAGTTTAGGGCAGGACTGGGGCAGGCCCCTTCTTGGTGTGTGGCCCGAAGGAGCAGGGCTCAGAGCCCGAGGCCTGGCAGGCGGGCGTTTGCTGTCTCGATGGCTGCGCTCCGGCTCCGCGCTGTGTCCCCACCTTCTGCACTCATGCCAGGCCTGGTGCTCCCCAGGTACACTTGTAAACATAAAACCAGGTCTCTCGTATTTTATTCCACGTTGGAAAAAACACATGAGGGATTTGAAAGAAAATATCTCCCAGATTATCAAGATTCTAGGATTTTTTTTATTGAATTAAGTCTTGAATATAAATAACACCCTCACAAACTCCTTTAGGAAGTGACATGGGAACAATGTTACACATGAAAATAAATCAGTACTATTATATGTTTATTGAAGTCTTCTGAAAAATGTATTAGATTTACCTAGAGCATTTTAATATCTTATGCTTCTTTTATATAATGCAGTGAAAATGTACATCTTTTTTTCATTTTATGTGAATAAAACATAGCTTCAGTTAAATTTTAAGTCACTAAGTAATAGAGTTGTAAAAATATATATATATTCATTATTTTTTAGATATGCTCTTTCTGACTTAGGCATTTGAGTTACTTGCCTTGTGTTATTTTGTTCTGGTATATTAACATTAATCATGAAATAGTTCTTTTGGCTTTAATGTGGTGGGACGTTCATTAGAAGAGAACTGTCCTCCTGCTTGCTGTCTTTTTAATGAATAAAACAGAACATGATAACTCCCAAACTTTGTACTTTGTGTGTGGAGATACTATATTATGGGGGCAGCCTAGGTTTTAACAATGCATGACGTCCTACTGTTTTATTACTATTGGGTGTGTGACAGTGATGGTCATTGCAAATATTTTAAATTTAGAACAATTTACGCCCTGCAGATAAATTATTGTGCAATAGATGTTTCTTTCTGAATGACACTTAATGGGCTGATTCTTTGAATACTATGTTTAGCATAATATAGCAGAAAGAAAAATAATGATCAAAAGACTGAGGTTAGTCTTTCCTAAACAGCTTGAAATAACTTGGCATCGTATATTAACATTCAGAAAACATAACTGTGTCTCAGCGGCTTATACGTTTCAGCCGAGGGGTGATTGTTACTTTTGGGCATATTCTAGAAGATCTGTTTGAAAAGTTAACTTTCTCACATCAACTGTAGTCTCTAAAAGAGTTTGATTAGTTTATTATAAAGAGTATTTTCTTGCCTTTTAAAAATAATATGGGATAATCATAAGCAGTAGCTTCACTTATTGTTGGAAAAAGTGTAATTGCAAAAATTAACTTGTCATACACCACAGCTCAGCAAAAGAACTTTCTTCTAAGTCCATGGTCACAGTATGTTTTTGCAATTCAGCATCTGGCTCTGTGGGATGCTGATGGCTTCTGTGAAGAAAAGTACCAGGGTGAGCAATTAAATGCAAAATGACAGCACAAAATATGATCATTATGGTTGTACAAAAGACACATTTATGAATTTTGCAGATAACTGTCATTTTTCCACTCATATTTTCTCTTGCTTTGTTAGCTTAATAATTTTAGTTCAATTTATTTTTTCTTCTGGAAAGTGAGCAGCGCCATTTTTTGTATTATCCTGCCACTTGTTTATGTCTTTTTTGTTTGTCAATCTGAAGAGTAATGATAACTCTTACTGTCTTTTGAGGCAGTACTTTCAACTTTACCTCACAATTGAACAATAAAAAAATTATATAGTAGCTTTATTATAAGAATATTTCTTTGTAATTGTTAATACTAGTATTTTATCATGTGATTTGATTTCTATTCATGACCTGGAAATAAGGTTTGCTAGTAGTTTCTTCATAATATCAAGTAGTGTTTTGGAGCCTTTTTTAGTTATGAAGTCTGATTTGGTACAGAGTAGAGCAGTGTTGCAGAGAAGGCAATGGCACCCCACTCCAGTACTCTTGCCTGGAAAATCCCATGGGCGGAGGAGCCTGGAAGGCTGCAGTCCATGGGGTCGTGAAGAGTCGGGCACGACTGAGCGACTTCACTTTCACTTTTCACTTTGATGCATTGGAGAAGATAACGGCAACCCGCTCCAGTGTTCTTGCCTGGAGAATCCCAGGGACGGGAGAGCCTGGTGGGCTGCCGTCTCTGGGGTCTCACAGAGTCGGACTCGACTGAAGCGACTTAGCAGCAGCAGCAGCAGCAGAGCAGTGTTGGCATAAGGAGTTACTTTGGGTCGATGGAAAGTTGTCATGTCTCCTTTGCTTTTACTTGCAAGATGAATCCTTCAAACCGTGAGACTGCTGTTCTGGGTGGAGGGGAGTCACTCCGGAGTGCTGGCCTCCCCATGACCTTTGGGGTGCACCATTGTCCTCAGGGTCGACTCCTCTGCAGACCTGTCAGGCTTTCCAGCCTTACCTTTCACTGTTCCTGAAAGCACCATGCTAACCAGTTATCTTTACCGTCACTCTCTCAGAGTCTGCTTGCTTCTTTTCTTTTCCTTCTACTTATTAGCACCCCCATTTCCCTGACCATACACAGCATTTGATCACATTCAACCTGAACCTGGAGCTGTGGCTCTGTGAGAACTTCCCGCTCTCAGCACCCAGCAGGAACATCTTTCCTTGCACTCTTGTGGCATATTTAGAGTGTCTGTTATTGTTACTGGGGCTTCCCAGGTGGCTCAGGGGTGAAGAATACACTTGCTAAGGCAGGAAACGCAGGTTCGATCTCTGGGTCAGGAAGATCCCCTGGAAGAAGAAATGGCAACCCTCTCCAGTATTCTTGCCTGGAGAATCCCATGGACAGAGGAGCCTGATGGGCTGCAATCCACGGGGTCACAAAGAGTCCGACACGACTGAAGTGACCGAGCGTGCGCGCACTATATGCTGGGTGTTGTGCTGGGGTGGGGTACTGTAGTGAGAGTTTATTTCTTCTGTTCAGGAATGGTCAGTGCCAGTGCTGGATGGTGAGACCCACAGTGGGAGCAGCGGGCCTGGGGGAGTCCAGTTGGGGCGCAGCTCCATCTCAGGGTTGGCCGTGTGGCTGCTTGGAGGAGGCAGCATGGCTGAGAGCCGAGAACAGATGGGAGCAGCCGCAGGGCACCCACGGGCCTGCTTCTAGCAGTGGCTTCATGGATGGACCTGAGTCATTGAAGACTTGCTTCTAATAGTGTTTCAGTTTTTAAAAATTTGCCGTTTTTCATGAGAATGTAATATTAAGTCTTTAATTTTCTGCTTTTGGAACTCCTGCACAACATGATTTATTTAATACTGTCTTGATGACTCAGGATTATTGTTTTGTACATTACCATGTTGGGCTCTAAGAAATCATGTCCTCTTGACGTGAAAGGCCCCCTGGCCTTTTGACCTGAAGAAGGAGGTTTTAAGATATCTGAGTGATCCCTGATTACCTTTAGGTTTGCCCACTTTTCCTAGAGTTTCTTCCCTTTACCCAGGTGACCTTGATCAATGATCTTGCTTATAGTAGCACAATTTCTGTCCATTGTTTGCCATCAGTAAGAAAGCCAATGAATCTGATTTATCAGGAAGTGTTAGGAATGGGTGATGAGTCTGAGGAAGGAACTTAAGAGTTCCTTAAGTTCTCTTCTTCAACCCCAGTTCTTAAATTTAAGCATCAGGTTCAGTTCCGCTGCCTAAATTCAAACATCGCTTTTAATCCCAGGACCTAAACAGAGACATGGTTTATTAAGATATATATTTTGTGGCTCCAAGCCCCATTGGCATATCTTATTTATTTATTTTTTTATGTCTTGGTTGGTGATATTATTGCCTTGGTGAGTTTTTTTTTTTCCTTCCCTTGGTGATTTTTTTGCTAGCCGAGGCGTCGATATTTCCCTCTGTCCCTATTCAGGTCATTTTCTTTTCATCGCTCTTTTGACATGGTCTAACTTGTTTTATCTTATTGTATGAATACTTTTGGGTTATTTATGTTTTAAGAATTAATAGACAAGTCTTATTTTATCCGTTTGTCCTTCAATGCCTTATTTCAATTATATTGTGATAGCAGGCTTTTAAAAAATTGTGATCAATTTTGAATAGGTTTAGGTATATCAGCTTTATTTATTCATTATTGATCTTATTTATTAATGGAATCAGTTTCTTGAATGATGAGTGTAGGAATCAGTAACACCCAATTTATTGGCAGTCAAGCAATTTATTTATGATCCTAGAACAGGATCAGGCATACCAAGTATGCCTATGACATACATATGCTATGTATGTATACATTTAAATACAGACACATATTTATTTACTACACAGAGATATCCTGTCTGTTGTTATTAATGTTACTACCTTTACCTTTTAAAGACAAATAGGCCCACACACAATCTGATAGAGAGAGAGAGAGGGAGGGAGTATGTGCGTGCCCATGCGCATCTTTTAGCACTTCCCAGTTGGCCCAGGTGATTCTAATCTAACAATTTTGGGCCAGAATTTTAGGCATGTAAATATTTTGTATAAAAATGCCAATAAAAATGCAGGCATTCTGTTTCATGGTGCAATTACTTATTGTGACAATTCCTATTAAGGAAGAGTCCGTTTTCATCAGCATTGCTTTGTACAGAAGGATTGTGTGCCTGGACTGTACTCCTGAGTCTGTTAGACTGTGATGCTTCTTTTTCCACTTATGTGTTATAATAAAAAAGCTGTGCATTCTGTGCTTCTTTGGAATACACAGACATGATATATTTAAGATGGATCAGACAATAAAATTTACTTATTTTCTGTGTGATAACTGGTGCTGCTTTCAGTAATAAAACTGAATTATGTATACAGATCTGAAAACAATCTATGAGATATGAGATCATTTTCCTTATATAGCCATAGTTAAATAATTTGTATGACTAGTTTTTATAGTAAACCTGTAAAGATTTTATTCTCTTTTACTCAACAGAGATTTAAGGTTCAAAACAATCAAATTAAAGAAACAAAACTAGAGATCTGTTGAAGAGTGGAGTGTGTTTCTGCTTACAATTTTTTCTCACCTTTTAAATTTTATTTAGTTTTAAACAAGTGTGTAAGGCTTATTTACTTCAAAACTTTTGATTGTTCATTAACTTACTCCTTTTTTCAACAACATTATTGCAGAATAATTTAACTACTAACAGCATCCATTTAGATTGTACCATTTGATGCATTTTGATAGTTCCATACCCTTCTGAAGCCTGCGACAGAATCAAGATAAAAGAACATTTCTGTCCCACCAAACATTCCTGTGCCTGTGTGCAGCCCAACGCCCTTCCTGCCTGCCACAGGGAGCCAGTGACCTGCTTTTTGTCACTGTAAACTAATTCGCTGTATCATGTAGTATGTACTCTTGTGTAAGGCTTTGTGTGGACATATGTTTTCATTTCTCTGGGGTAATTTCCTAGGAGGGAAACGACTGGGCTGTGTGATGACTCTGTGCTAACTTTTTTTGGAAGCTGCCATTGAGGTCTTCTTTAATTTCTCTCAGTCCTGTTCTGCAGTCTTTAGTGTGTGGGCCTTGCACATTGTTTGGTCAAATTTAAAATGGAATTGCATGCTGCTAATGTTTTAAAAGTGTGATTGATTTTTGTGTATTAACCTTTTATCCTGTGAATTTCCTAAATTCACTTACTTATTCCAATATATACTTATATACTTTTAGATCCTGAGAGTTTTTCTATGTAAACAATCACATCTATGAATAGGTATGGTTCTTCTTGTATTTATCCAATATCTATGCCTTTACTTTTTTGTTCCATTTCATTTTTAGAAATAATTGTCTTAAATCTGACATTAAATCCCACTCCAGCTGTCTTGTGATTACTGATTGCATAAAATATCTTTTCCAGTTTTTAAACTGTGAATATGTTTATCCCTTTGAGTGTTAACTGTGTCTTTTATAGTCAGCACCTGGTTTAGATCTTTTAATATATTGTAATAATTTATTATTTTTAACTGTAGTATATGTTAACATTTAATGTAGTGTGGTTGTTTGAAGTTATGCTTTCTGTTTTGCTCTTTGTTACTCTATCTCTAAAGTGTTTTTCTTCATTTCTTCTTTTTCACTGCCTTATTTGGCATTGACATGAACCCATTTCATGACATTTGGCTGACATGTCAGCTTTTGTTTATCTAGGAATGTCTTACTGCCCCTTTGTTATTGAAGTACAGTTTTGCTAAATATGGAATTCTTGATTGATAGTTTTCCTTTCACTATTTTGTCTATATAATTCTTTTGGTTTTTCGCCTCTATTATTTCTGGTTAGTCAGCTCTTATTTGTATTTTCTTTCTCTTGCAAGAGCAGCTGTTAAATGTGTGGATGTTCCTTGTATACATGAATATTTCTCTTGTTGCTTTCAAGAATTTTTTAAATTGTCATTTTCTTTTTGGTAGTTTGACTATGATATTTCTAGGTGTGAATCTCTTGTTGTTTATACTTCTTGATGTTTGTTGATCTTCTTGTATCTGTAGATTAATGTGTTTCATCAAATTTGAAAAGTTTTTAGCTATTATTAAAAAAACATATATTTTCTCTACCCCTTTCCCTCTTTTCTGTCTTATCGAGATTCATAGAGCACATTTGTTGAACTAGGTCAAACTGTCCCACAGGTCTCTGAGGTTTTGTTCCATTTTCTTAAAATTTTCTTTTATTTCCAATCTTCTGATTAGATAGTTAATATCCTTCTGTCTTCAGTTTCACTCAGTCGTTACTTTGTTATCTCCTTTGTCTTTTAAGCACATTTCTAATTCTAAATATTTTATCTTTCATTTCTAAAATTTCCATTTGGCTTTTTGAAAATTAAGTCTGATTCTTTGCTGGAATTTTCCTTTCTTTTCACTTGTCCCAAGCATCCTTTATTTTACATATTAAATAGTATGGTTATACTAGCCAATTCAGTCCTCTAAAATAACTCCAGGGTGTTGGTCTTCCTGTCTGGCACATAGTGTTTTGCTTGCGATTTGGTCATACTTTTCTGGCTTTTCCTAGGTCAGGTTGTTTTTGGATTGGATCTTGGACATTTTGAGTGTGATGCTGTGGAGTCTCTGGATTTTGTTAGACAGTGCTCTTGGTGCTTTCGTTTTTGGCAAGTAGTTAGCGTGAATCCCTTCCGATAGCATCTGCCATGTCTGCCACGGTCAGCTGCTCATGCCTCATTTCTGATGTTTAAGCTGAGTTGCCGTCTGTGCTCACACTTCCTGTTTTCATACATGGTTTATGTATTCTGCATTCATTCGTAGAATCAGGAGTTCCTTTGGCTCTCTTTTTTGTGGTATTTACTTCTTACTTGCCTGTGACTGCTGTTGTTTGGGGCACTTTCCCTCTGATCCAGAAATACACAGCTGATTTTCCCATTGTGATTTTAGCTGCCTATCTTTCCAGTGGCCCCCACTGTGGGCATCCCCAGGGTGAAGCCACCCAAAAGGAGGAGGGGCTGGATTTCCCTTTTATTTTTCATCATGGGTTGACTCCATTTTAAAAATTTCTGGCACTTGTTTGGTTTCCAGAAATATCAGCTAGTTTTTTTTTTTTAGTATTTTGTTCAGATTTTATAGCTGTTATTTGTGAGATGTTCAGTTTATTATTAGAAGCTTATTACTTCATATCAGAAATATATGAAATAAAAAACCTCTTATTTTAAAAAACAGTTCTAAATTTTATTCTCAGTGCATCACTTGCTCATTGTGGGAGATTGGGAATGGCTAATAAGTTATAACAAATATGAAAAAAATCACCTTTAATTCACATTAATATTTCAATGTAATTCTTTTGATATTGCACAACTGAGTGTGATGTATATAAAATTAAAAAAATATGTTTTTGCTTAAAATTACATGAGGAGTGTTTTGTTCAAGCCATTGAATGTTTTTGGTAGATATTTTTATGGCAGTATGACACTGTGCCTATAATGTTTTGTGTGACCATTTCTTAATGCTCTTCATAGTGGTTGTTCACAGTTTTTTACTTTCATATATGACTTTGTGATGGACATCTTTGTATATATATATTATTGTGCCCTTTTCATATTATTAGTTCATATTAGTTTCATATTATTAGTCCATATTAGTTTCATATATTAGTCCATTCATATTTTAGTTGCCTGAAAGTACTTGATTTCAAAGTGAACAATGATGTTTAAAGTTGTTCTTACATACAAGTCCATTGCTTTGCAGAAAGTCTGATCCATTAAATGCCTGTGAGTGTGTGCAGCTTACCGTACCTTCCAGTCATCAGCATTAGATTGTTGATATTTTCTCGTGTAATAGGTGGGGACACTCATCTGTTTTTGGCAGTTTTTTCTTAGCTAGTTTGGTCACATTTTTTTACATAATTAAAAAACATCTACTTCTGCCTGTTTTAAGAATCTGTTCATGTTCTATGCCTATTAAATATATGTTTCATTCTACTTTTTAAAATAACTGCTTTTAAAGCTCTTTTAATGTTAGGAGAAACAGAACCTAATTTCCTACCTCTAATACTTATTAACTATGAAAATAATTTCTTCAGTGTATCATTTCTTTTTGATCATCTCCTTGAGTGTCTTCATGTCTGCACTATCATTTCACCTACCAAGTAATCCAAATGTGCTGGACCTGATGGACGGGCCCTAAGAAAATCAGATTTAAAAAATATATATAATTGGACTTGGATTGAAACTTAAAAGCAATTTCAGATTCTTGTAACTTTTTATTTTGGGTTTAGAGAAAAAATATTTTCCCTCTTATGGAATGTGAGAAACTCTTTTCATTTCAGTGTTTTCATATGTAGTTTTATATTTGAATAGTCAGTGTTATATAACTGAAAAATATAATATTTTAGGGAACATTCATGAACTTTTTGGTGAAAATGTGCTTTGTTAATAATACAAAATCCATGCGTGTTTTCTGTAAGAGGCAGCTTCCCCTGTGGGACAGGCCCCTGACGCACTGATTGGGTGTTGGGTTTTACTTGGGATTTTCTATGGCTGTGCATTGTTTGGACATTTCCATGGTGACTTGGGGGAGTCAGGGATTTTGGGTTCTACTCCACTTCTGCAGACAGTTTGTGCTTAGCATGTGGGGGGTGTGTTGAAGTACAGGTAACATGTGATATGCTGTGTGTTTGCACGGGGAGCTCTAGTTCTGTGATGTAAGTTGAGACGTCTGTTCCCCATTCCAGTCGTCTGTCCACTTCCACTCGGCACCCATGGGGGTCCATGGCAGCCCAGCCTCTCGAGTCCACACTGTCTGCTTCTGTGCTTTCTGTGTCCAGGAATCGTGGCTAAGAGTGTATTTAATTATAAGACACCATGATGGATCATTTCATTAAGTAAGAGTGATTCTAGCTCATACCTCACACAATACGTTTGCTGTGTGGAAGACTGTGTAAGGCTGACCACCAAGTCTGAATCATTAGCACTAATAATTTATGTCTAAGCCTGAGGATACTGTGTATGGAAAGAATAACTAGTTTTGAAAATAAAATTGTAAGACAGAGCAAAATATTAAGATACATAAACCAAATTCCATAGAAAAAGGAAACAGCAATGAATTGAGGAACAATTTTGGCATATGTATATATATATATAGACTTTAATGTACCCCTAACAGCATTTCATAACATAACTAGTTTTGCTACCATTGACTCTTTTGGTCAGGGTGTTGTCACTTATGGTATATCCTGCACATGGAGTTGACATGTAACCCACTAAGAGATCCTAATTTGGCTAGATCTTGACTTATACATAATCGGCTGTTTTCATGCACATGAATTTTCATATTCATAGAGAAATAATTCAAATTTTAGTACTGCAGAAATCTCTCAATTCTAAATTTCATGTGTGTAATACTAGGATTTAACTATGCCTTAGAGGAAATATCAGTTGTATTTTATATGGTACTTGTGGCATTTGTGGCATTTCAGTCCATCTTTTCAGAGGTGGGTAGAAGTTCTAGTCATTTTAAAAGGGAACAGTCAATTGATAGAGAAACCTAGGAATTTGTACATTTTCTACATCTTACTAGGAAATATGGGGGCTTCCCTGATGACTCAGTTGTTAAAGAATCTACCTGGCATGTGAGAGATGCAGGTTAGATCCCTGGGTTGGGGAGATCCCCTGGAGAAGGAAATGGCTACCCACTCCAGTTTCCTTGCCTGGAGAATTCCATGGACAGAGGAACTTGGCAGGCTACAGTCCGTGGGGTTGCAAAGAGTTAAGAGCAACTGAGCGTGATTAACACACACACACTACTAGGAAATAAGAGTCATTTACTAAACTCTCTGCGACCCCATGGACTACAGTTCATGGAATTCTCCAGGCCAGAATACTGGAGAGGGTAGCCTTTCCCTTCTTCAGGGGATCTTTCCAACCCAGGGATTGAACTACAGGTCTCCCTCATTGCAGGTGGATTCTTCACCAGCTGAGCCACAAGGGAAGCCCAAGAATACTGGAGTGGGTAGCCTATTCCTTCTCTAGCAGATCTTCCCGACCTGGGAATCAAATCAGGGTCTCCTGCATTGCAGGTGGATTCTTTACCAACTGAGCTCTCAGGGAAGCTTACTAAACAGTAAGCAACTAAACTCAGTTGTCAGCAATTAAGATTAATTTACTCAGTTTGCTCTACAAACGTTAGCTTTCTTTACATGAAAAACACTGGGCTGGGTGCCGAGAGTGTTGCTGCAGAGAAAGTAAAGTCCGTTATGTAGCCTCATGTCAGTTCAAGCCTGGTTTCCCACCCAGGGATTTAACAAGTGAAGCTTTCAGTTTTCATTACGTTTCTGACTTCAGAACTGTGAATGAGGGACTGCGAGCCTTCCCTGAACATACACTAGAAGGGAGACAGGAGAGGACGTGTAGACGGGCAGCAGGTCGTGAAGTGGGGCAAGGAAACCCCTTAGACTTCATCCTGCAGATGACTGGGGCCCCGAATGTACTGTCCTCTGGCTTGTAGTTCACGATGAGATGGTGGACTCTTGGAAGGTTTATGAGCAAAGGAGGAGAGCAGCTCGAGTGGGACTTGTCTTTAAAGACTTTAAAAGTTCTATGTTGCCTGGATTTGGGCAGGAAAACGAGATGTGATGCCAGATAGACTTTATTGCTGTGTGTTGGGGAGATGAAGGACTGGATTGAGTACAGTGATGTGAATAGATAGAGAATAAGCACTTAAAAAACACTGGAAGCAACTTCAGGATCAGGTGGGTAAGTGGAGGTGGAGGTAAGGGAGAGATGCGTACATTAAAGGCAGTCCCGAAGTTCAAAGTGAGTGATTGGGAGAGTGTTAGGAGTCAAGGCTCAGGAGAGGAGCAGAAACCAGGACCCGTGAGACGGGCTGTGTTCTGTCTGGTCTCCAGGGTTGGAGGACGGTGCTGGCCATGCAGGGCTGTGGAAAGGGGGTCAGTCTGGGTCGAGCCCCACACTTGCAGGGACTGTGTTTCCTGCTTCTTACTTAAGTTTTCTTACCTTTAGAGTTATGACATACTCTCTAAGAGTTATCCTACTGTTGATTTCCAGTGAGTTCAGGTTTATAAATACTCAGTTTGAGGTGTTGAAGGACCATCCATCTTATTAGGAGGCGATGTACATGAAGAGGCTGGCATGGCCTCTGTGGTGTGTCTGAAGGGTTGGGACCTGGGGCCCACACTCAGTTCTTGTCTCACAGACGTGGTGGCTGCAGGCTCAGACTGTGCATGCTCCTGCAGGTGGCAAGTGTAGTATGAGAAGCAGAGATGGTGGTTGGAACTCGGGAGGCTGGTCACACAGAGTGTGGGGTGCAGGCAAAGGAGTGAGGATGGGGAGGACACCAAGGACAGTGGAGCCAGTCAAGGGCCAAGAATTTCAAGGCCAGCAGTACTGAGCCATAAGGACCTAAAGAAATATAAAATAAACAAGAAAAGGAGGAGGCGTTCCCCTCAAGCCTCTTAGTTGGCCCTGTATTTCCAACACGTTGCTTTTCATTCTTCCGTCAACAGTTTCTGTTCATTTTTATCCCTCCTCATTGCTTCAGAGGGGTATTCATTCAGTGTTTTCCCATGTCGGTGCCAAGGTGGGTTTCAGTTGGAATACAGATTCTAATTCAGACTGCGGGTTCATTACAGTAGCTGTTGGTGTCTTAGCTCCATGGTCAGAGCCCAGTGTTGACTTTCACTTGTTGCTTCTCCTCAAGTGCAGGCGAGAGCTGCTGTGGAGGGACAGTCAGAGGAGGAAGGGCCTCCTGTGTCCCCAGTCCACTGGGTCTGCAGCTGGGCCCAGAAACATCCCTTTTCTATAAGCATAGGCCTTTTGGATGCTGGTGATCCAGAGATTTGCAACATTCAGATTATGTAGGACCAGTACTAATTCTGAGAGGAAGAAATCATGGAGGTCATGTCTCACTTTACAGATAAGGAATCTCATGGAAGTAAAAAGGTCAAATAAATGTCGAGAGAGTCACCCAGGTGGTTAGTGTAGGATTCCAGCTCCGTCAGAGCCTTTCACATGCTTCCCTGAGACTTTTGTAGTTAGCTGTATTGGACTATAGATACATAATATTTGGGGATTAACTTAGATCTAAGTAATGATGCCATTTTGTGGATGTCTCTTCCTATCTTAACAAAACAAATAATTAAGGAAAGCATGTTCGTGCTAATTGTCAAACTAGAAAGCAAGATTTACCCAGGATAAGCACCTGATCAGGTTATCCCTCAGTGGGTAGTCAAGAACTGAGTGTAAAATGCTTTATAAATCTTATAGAATTTCTCCTAATTAATAGTAAGCATTTTAATTTTGTTTTAAATATCCATATAAATGATTATTCATTTTTTTCAAAGTTATTAAAAGTGTCTGGTTGTTTACTTTGCCTTCACAGTGTTCACTTTTCTCTGCTTATTTTTGTCATATTACCAGTTTTTTTTTTAAATCCCTGTGTTTATAGTATGTTATGTTTAGAAAGCTACACAATATATAAAATAGGTAACTTTGAGATCCACTGACTAAATGAGTTTAATTTTTAATCAATTTAATTTTCTGTACCTTTTATATGTAGATCAATCCAAACATTGAAACAGTTCCAAAGTTAAATAAGATGTACTGTACTTTGATTTAAATATAGGAGTTACCCTTATGGTAACTTATTCAACTTATTCAGCTTATGGTTTTATTCAACACATTTTTCTGCTTCAAGTAAAAAATGTTTAACTGTTAAATTATCAATTAAAATACTAGTTTTTATCTCTATGACTTTTTTATAAGATATAATAAGCAAGGTAATTTAAAGTTACCTAATGTAGTTTTAAATTACTGCATTAGAAAGGTGCTTTATGCACTTCATTAGCTTATGGAAAAATTGAAATGCTGCAATAATTGTAAATTACAATATGTAATATTCGCCCAAACTGCTTTTTATAGTAAGCACTCTTAACAAATTGAAACACTTTAGTAGCATTAAATCATTCATGGAGTATGTATGAACAGAAACTTAATGTTAATTCTTCAGTGTTTTTTTCATTATAAGATTTCTTATTTATAAAGTAACCACATCTACTTTAAAGAAAATATTATTGCCACTTTATTTTATCTGCTTCTCATCAGTAGAATAACAGAAGCTAGACTGAAAAAGTGAGAAAACCGAGGGTGTTGTGCTGGAGTCTGGTTATTTCCACCAGGAAGTACAGAGTCTGAGCAGGGCCCCCTTTGAGAGCAGGCCGGGTGATGTCGCGGCGTTTGGGGTCCTCCGTGACATGTGAATGTCTTTTGTCGCCTGCAATCACGTTCACGCGCCTGAGCCCGGGCTATGGGGACAGAGCGGCGCTGCTTGGCTGCGGGTCAGCTTTCATGGACGATTAGTGTCCTCACAGGACTCGGGCCGCCAGTTGTCGGAAGTGTTTACCGTAAGGACCTCATCCTGGGCCGCAGCAGCCGCATCCCTGGCCTGGGTCTCTGGGGAAGCGGTTCCCGTGAGCCTTTTCTTGGCGACAAGTCAGGCGATGGCTCCTTGCTCCGTGCCCGGCGTCATTTTTGTAAGAAGCCTTAGGCCGTTCAGATTTCCTGGCTGTTTTCCCTCTGCGCTCGTCGCGTTTGCTCCTGTCCCCTCTCGGTAGCTGTCAGGGCCTACGGGGCGTGATTGTTCTGACAGGACTGGAAGGCGCCGTCTTCCTGCTGTTGGGCTCTGTGTCAGGATCCACACGTCTGAAGCCCTGCGAGCTGACTGGTTCCAGCAGCCCCAGAAGTCAGCCAATAAATCTTCACCGTCACCCCTCACGGCCACCTGATTGCTCTTCTTACTTCATCACACCGAGAAAACGGACACTTCAGAACCAGGGTTCCGCAGCCCCACAGGCAGACAGGGACGTGAAAGGCTGGCCTTTGAAGGTTGTCAGGAGACCCTTGTGGACACCTGTGACATTTCCGTGCTTCAGTTTTATTTTGCCATTCTTGGGCTTTTTGATTTGGAAAGGTGTTTCTATGCATCCTTACGGATTACAAAAAGATTATCTTCATATGATAGTTTTCTTTTCCACAGGCCCTTAATCTTTTATAGATGTGCTTAAGTTTTCAAAAGACACTGCAAGTTTTAAATATTCTCCGACATCTAAGAATGATATTTTAAGCACTAGGAAATAGAGAAGCTAAATGTCCTCACTTGGTATATGAGTTTGATATACCATATATCATATATGATATACCATTTTGTGCTTTTCAATAAAAAATTTACATTTTGGTTTTCAGTTACATTTTTTGGAGAGAAGAAGAGTACACACACACATATTCATTTGTCCGTTTTTTTTTTATATGTACTGATTTACCCTTGTAATACTCCTCCCAAGTAAATTCTCTTTGTTTAAAATCAGTAATTCCTTAGTAGGCACAGAGTTCATTTTATAAAAGGACCTGGATTGTATAGATTCAAGGAAAACATGACCTTGGGTGTCTCAGCTCGACATGTACAAACAAGGTTGGCATTTAGTTCTGCTGTTTGTTTGAATTCAGGAATCTCAGTGAAATTGCTCATCTCAACATTGTTAGTATTTTCTCTTTTCCGATAACTTCTGAGATACTACAGATTCATTTTCTCTCTAGCATAGGGATGTTCCCTTTTCGTCTCATAAATTTTCATAGGTGAGCGTTGAATATATTGTCCTTCACATGTTGGCCAGGTCCACTGATAGGCCCTTAGTTGATATGAAATTAACATTACTCTTTGGCAAGTAACAGTCACGAAGATGTTTTCCTTCTGTCCTTTTGATATATTTAAACAAACAACTATGCTAAAGGAAACTACTGTGGATATTTAATTGTCTGGTTTTCTTGTGATGCAACAGCCTTAAGTGTAATTTTTTTTTTTTGATGCCCAGTTCTTAAATTCTGAGGTGTTATGTTGTGAAATCCATGTAGAAGATTGCCTGTGACCTGTTTTGTTTCTGTTCTGTTCTCATGAACTGATACTGTTAAGATGGGCCAGTGGGCCTGCTTTTAGTTTAGTAAATACACTGGCTTCAAACGGATATGTGCTAAAAGAGAAGATAATTCATTTCAGTTGTGAGAACTGTAAGCCATGATAAATGATTTTCCTTTACAAACTTCCGCATCTCTGAGACAGTATTAGTTTTTCCTTTAATTACCGGCTGCCGTAATGCTTCCTATCCATAACTGTCGGCAGAGTGGACTGTCCCCGAGCAGAGGGTACGGCCTGTTTACTCAGCCGTAGCAAAGAGTGCTCAAGCCCCACCAAGTCTGAACTGCGGCACGGGGGAGCGTCCTTCATTTAAATATTTAAATATTAATGTTTAATTGTAGAGGCAGGAAACTTCAATGTCATTTTAAGGATACCCAACTTTACCCCGGTGTCTTTGTCCGTTACCAACTTTAGGGCCTTGTCTTGAATCTTCATGTCGCGTGGAGGGAGGCAACCTTGTGGCCATTTTGGAAAGTCAGAGAGTTTTTCTGTCTTCTTATTTTCTTTTCCCCATTTTAAAAACACGGCCACAGAGAAGCTGTTGTCAAGGGTGGCTCTCTCAAAAATGGCTTAGTTGACATTAGCTGAAAATGAGCAGAACGACACTAACTACTAATTGATTACAGTAATTACCAGTCTTTGGCTAGTTTGTATTGGCAAACTCTGTGTACTCCTGGAATAAATGTGAACTTGCAGAATGCAAGGAAAAGGTCACTCTCATTTGCATGATAGGCTTCATTAGAATATGCTAAGGACGAGACCCAGTGTTTTATGACTTCAGGTGATGAATAGCTACCATATTACTCTGCTAGATGAAAGCATGTTTCAGTCACCTTAATTTACATGCATTTTTTTTTTAATTCCAAGAAAAATCTTTTAGGTTATGGCAGTGGAGGAGCATACTGTGATTTGAACTGAAATATTTTATGTGTGTGCTTTTTGAAATAGCAAAAGTCTTTTAGGCAGGATTATTTTGAAGGCTATTTTTAATGGTAAGGTTAGAATAATGATAAAGCCTTTTCTACATTAGATCTTCTAGTATTATAACTTTTGTCAGTCATAAAAGAAAATGGTTTTTTAGTGGTTGTTTAAATAAAATATAGGTTAACTCATTGGAGCTTTAATTTTAGATTTTAGCTTACATCTTTAGTATGCTGTAGACTTATTACCTAGTGAGCTTTATTGCATCCTAGAATACATTGATTTTCACTTTAAAATAATGCAATTTCATCACTTCATTAATTTTTTCCTCTTAACATTTATGCTTAATTAGTACTATTTCTGTACTTGAGATCTAAAAAAAAAAACAAACTGTAGGTACAGCCATTATATAATGCCTATTTTTACTGGAAACTGGGACACACAGGATGCCTTTACCAGTTGTTTTCATGGTATCCGTTCAGTGCAAAAGTGGTAGGGGTTGTATAAAAATAAAATAAGGATAATTCTCTGCAAGCCTATCTAAATACATATTTTTAAAGTCAAGAATTATGTTTCCCATTACACAAATGTTCTCATCTATGGTCTCTGATTGTATAGTGATGGCTCCTATTAGCTGTCATTATCCTCATATTCTCATTATGAGGGAAAAATACTCTTGGCTCCTAAAAGTATCTTTATGAGAAGTATCAGCTCCTAATTAGCAGTGACTATAATCTGTTGGAACACAGGGTTAACACTTCCTAGATATGTTGCTATTATAAAGTTTCTTCATCTTCGAGAAGCCATTCCTCTGAGTAAAACTCTATAGAGAATGAAACAGTGGACAATTTTTTCTTTCATCAGATGCAGTTTTGTAATAAAATTGTACAATGAGCTTGCAACAGCTTTTTAAAATATCATTGCTGCCACCAAATAGGTCTGTAATTTATTTATTCAGGAATGTTGGAGGCATTGTTGATTTATTTGTTTTTAGAGAAGTTTTGTTAAGCGAGATAATGAGCAGAGCTGGTGTTAATCATTTACTATGCAACTCTAAAGAATGAAAATTTTGCATATTTTTAGCACTGTTGGGGAAAATAAATTCACTCAATGCTAATGGTCTGTTGTATAATTTTAAAAAATACTATCTTACTCTGGAGAAATATGATATACTCATGTGTTTTGCTAAAAGCTAAACTAATCAATATATAATTATATGTGCATATGTGCATATGTATTAAGCAATCATGATTATTTGTTATCTGTAAGGATGAAAAATTATTTATTGTTGGTTGTTTATTATTATTGTTGGACCTATTGCCATAGGTCCTGGGGTCGATCCCTGGGTTGGGAAGACCCCCTGGAGGAGGGCATGGCTACCCACTCCAGTGTTTCGGCCCGGAGAATCCCACGGGCAGAGGAGTCTGGCGGGCTGCAGTCCACGGGGCCACACAGAGTCGGATGCGACTAAGCAGCAGCGGCAGCAGCGCCGTAGGTGACTACTGTACTTTCTCACATGTACCTCCAGGCTTACAGGCTCACCGGAGAGCCACAGGTGTGCATGTGTGTGTGAGTGTGTGTGCACAAATGTAGGTGTGCACACACACGTTTAGGTCTATATTTTCAGAGGATCACAGACAGTTTTTTTAATATTCTGATTTGGAGTGATGCTAATTTTTAAATTCTTAGGGTGATGTTACACATTCTAGATTTAAAGCAATTCTAGTAAAATTAGGTATAATCATTTAAAATACTAATTATGCATATATATATGTGTATATATGTATGTTTGTATGAGGGCGTCCCAGGTGGTGTTAGTGATAAAGAACCCGCCTACCAATGCAGGGGACACAGGTTTGATCCCTGGATCAGGAAGATCCCTTGGAGGAGGGCATGGCAACCCACTCCAATATTCTTGCCTGGAGAATCCCACAAACAGAGTAGCCTGGCGAGTTACCGTCCATGGGGTCACAAAGAGTCAGGCAGGACTGAAGCAACTTAGCATGCAGCGTGCATATATTTATGAATAGGATCTTTTGCTGTATGTCTTCTGTTTGAGAGCATTTGAATATTTATTAAAAATGCAGTGTTGGCTTTCTAAAACAAGGACAAATTCATTTCAAACTCTGAAAGTTTTTTGTGTTGGGTTTTATGATATTTTGTTGATTTCTGTAAATATTAGTTGAAATTATGAAGATAAGTGTCTACAACATAACATTTGGGGATGGATTGAAAATTAGAAGTATACAGTGGTAACCATGTCTTGTGTGAGTTCAGTGTCTTTCTTTATGTTCACTATTCAATTAAGAAGTCAGACATTATTTTCTGTTCAGTTCTGTCTATATGAATTGAATAGTGTAGGATTTGTACTTCTGAATGAACACTGGAAGATGAGTACTAGAATTTCTAAAGTTAATTTCAGGTATATCATAGAAATTGTAAGTCACTTTAAGGAGATTTGAAAAGAAATGTGAACTTTTCTGAAGTGAAATATTTGATGTCTTGAGTTACTCATCTCTTAGTCAGGTTATACTATAAAAACTCCTAGTATTTGCAATAGACTTTTTACATTACTTGAATCTTGAGACATCCAGCCTTTGTAATTTTGGTATATGACTATGATTAAGACCTCCTGGGAAAATCTTATATACACACATGCACACGTATACATGTGTATGTATATGTGTATATGTATGTATAAAATGTATCTGAAACGTCATATATATGCAAATATACACATCAGTAAACTTACATATGTACAATAAATAATTTGAACAGGCATGTACATGCTTCTAAATTAGCCTAAAATAACCTTTGGAATTTAATTAAAGTGACTATTTTGTCTCACTTGGACTAGAATGTGATGAAAGACAGCTGTAAGCTGAATTATTTAAGCAAAAAGCAAGCACCGTAAAAGCATTTATAGGACAGTGTAAGGCAGAGAGCCCTCATTTTGGGTAGCTTTATTAGTATAACAAGGAAACTACCTCTTTCCTGGATCCTCAGTGAATCAACCGTTTAATTATAACTTGACTTCCCATGGACCTTATAAACAGGTGATAATTCATGCTGGTCAATCAATATAAGCACTCTGCTTTATTTAGTATTTTTTCATGGTTTTTATCTAAATATAATAGTATCCTGATTTATTCATCTGTTTTGTTTTGTTTTCTTTTAATTTGGCCAAATCTAGATACACTGTGAAGTCATGTTATTAGGACCCTGGAGTTGAAGATATGTTCTTGGACTAGAGATTGACTTTATCTTTAAATTCACAAATTTATATCTGATATCCACCGAAACTATTGAATATTTATTCTCCATGTTGAATCCATATCTCTCAAACATTGACAATTTCCCTTGGTTGTCAAATGTACACACCTAAGTCTTTGTAACAGTGAAGAGTACACTGGGCATGGAAACTTCCTCTCTTATATCAGTGACAGAGGCTGCAAACCCAGAGTAGGTGTTGTCTAGACTGTCATTCTCTCTGAATAAACTGTCCAGCCAAATTTTACTATGATCACCTGCTGTAGCATTGAAAGTGGAACCCTGGGATGAATAAACGTTTACAAGGCAAAAGCAGTATGGTTCTTGCCTGGAATTCTGCATGTGAAAGTGAATGTTGTTCAGTCATATCTGACTCTTTATGACCCCATGGACTGTAATCCATGGAATTCTCCAGGCCAGAATACTGGAGTGGGTAGCTGTTCCCTTTTTCAGGGGATCTTCCCAACCCAGGGATCGAACCCAGGTCTCCCACATTGCAGGCAGATTCTTTGCCAGCTGAGTCACCAGGGAAGCCCAGGAATACTGAAGTGGATAGCCTATCCCTGCTCGAGGGTGTATCTTCTTGACCCAGGAGTCTAACAGGGGCCTCCTGCATTGTATGGGGATTCTTTACCAGCTGAGCTATCAGGGAATTCTGCAAATCAATTGGAAAAGCTGAGACAACAATGAGAAGAATTCCTGAAGTACTTTTTAATGGTAAATTAAATTCTGGGATGATTCTGGGTGTTTTAGCTCATTAGCTATGTATGGTAATCAAAGCGTTGCTTTTGATTCTTCATGTTTCCTATGCTCTGCATTTGATTTAGTCAAGAAGAAATTTGGAAGACTTAAAATAGAGCGAATTGAGGATATTAAGAGAATGGATTTTCCATAGAGAACAATTGTATAAGGAACCCTATCTCTCCCCCTTACTGTAATACTTAAGAGGACACACTTCCTTAACTATAAACGAATACCATTTAGAAATTAACAGCCTGAAAGAACAGTTAAATATTTGCCTTCTTAAATATATGGTGAAATTTAATTTGAAGAGAGATGAGACCAGTACCTTAATTAGTTTGAGACATAAGAAACTGCTGATTTGGGGGCTGCCTTTTTTCTGTTTAGTTCAACCTAATATTTTTTAGAGATAGTCTAAATCATACTTTGTTCTATTTTGAATATTTGTTAATAAAGCACACAAGTCTGCTCTTTGCTCTTTTGTTTAAAGTAAAATCAGAACTCAGAAATGAAGATTACCATTTTTTGTTAGGCTCATATTATTTTAGGAATTGGTTGGGTATTTAAACAGTTTTTTTTCCCCTGTTGTTTCTTCCTTGCTTGTAGAATGTGGCTGCAGTAACTCACAGTGTCTCTCCTCAGATTTTTCTACCCAAGTGAAGGGATGCTCCACCTGTGTTGTCTTAGCGCCTGGTCTGGTCAGTCTTTTTCTATAAGTGCTGTGGTTTGGATAAAAAGTAGTATCTCACTTTATGTATGGTGTGCTCTTGATGTAGTTAATGACTGAATTTAGAATAATTATAGACACTGAGGCTATTTAGGACTCATATTTTAATTGTTAGGGAACCACTAAGTAAGGAAACAAGGAAGGGTGGGGAGAGGAGGAAAGATCTGGGAGATGTAGGAAGCTGACTTGCAGTGCGGAAGGGTGGCTTTGGATGTGAAACTTGGGTGATGAGTTAGAAACAGAGGTCGAGAAGACCTGAGAGAGGGGGCACGTGGCAGTGGTTAGGGACTACGGTGTCGCGGGAAACGTTTAAGTTGTGCAGAACTGAAAGTGACCTCATTTAGCTGGGGATATGTATTAAATGGCAGGTAGTTGGATGTTGAGTTTAGAGCTTGAACGAGAGATTCAAGCATCAAATAATGTGTGCCTGTTTGTATGTGGACACAAGCAAAAAACTATTTAAGAATCATGATTACATAGTTGCTGGAACTATGGAAGTGAGTGATAATGACCAGATAGAAAAAATATATATATTAAAAAAAACAGTATAGCACTAACTTTTGTTTCTCCTTGCTCCTCAACTAGAACAGACAAGAATGTGATTGGTTAGGATTTATCTTGTTAGTAACCCCATGGACTGTAGCCTGCCTGGCTCTTATGTCCATGAGATTTCCCAAGTGAGAATACTGGAGTAGGGTGCCATTTCCTTCTCCAGGGGATCTTCCTGATTCAGGGATTAAACCTGTGTCTCCCAGGTCTCCTGCATTGGCAGGCAGGTTCTTTACCCGCTGAGCCACTGGGGAGGCCCTATCCATGTGCTTGTGTGTGTGTGTGTGTGTGTGTGTGAGTGTGAGACACCCCAATTCTCCTTTAATGGTTTTGTTCTTCCTAAGATAGATGTAAGGTAACAGGATGATAATATGACGCTTTCATGTTTATAAAATAAAAAAGATTCTCCATGAGTTTTTAAATTACTAAATCAGATAAGGACCATTGTAAGGTTTATTTGAAGTATAGAATATTCCCTTTTAGGATAAGTAGTGATAAAATCCTAATGAGTTGTCACAGTTTTAAGATTGTGAAATTCCCTAATTGGTATTCATACAGGTATTTTTAATGGAAATAACCTCTTGCAATCTAAGATGTTGTGAAAGAAATTTCACTATACTCCTTCTACCTTTATCTGGCACATTTTGTTTTCTTAGATGTTTACATATCGTGTCTGTTGCCTCTAAAGGAATAGTTGTGTTATGATTTGTTACCTGCTTTCTGCTTATAAGATACATTTTTGAATTGTGTGTTTAATTAGGCCATAAATATGGTGGTATTTTTTTCACCTTTGAAATGGATGTTTTGAAGTCATCTGTCTATCTCAAAATTGGTATCAGAATCAGAATGAAGCGGCACTGGACAGCACATTATTACTCTCAGCACAAGTCCTTCAGTGACATCACGGGCCCTTTGATTAGTTGATTGCAATTTGAGCTCTCCGGTTATTTCATGTTACGGAGTTCAGTGTTTAAATTCTGGCCGAAACACTGATATTCCTGACTTGCAGGCAATAGATGAACCAGAGAACTGTTGACATAGTCAGTGTTCCTCCCAGGTTTCCTCTCTTACTGGTCACCTTCTTTGGCAAATGGTCCCCAACTTGTATGCTCTCACTGCGCTGAGGCAGCTTGGAGCTTTCCCAGGGATATTTCTATTCATCTTTGTACCTCCAGGGCTGCCATCACGACACTCACATACTGTCTGTGAGAATGGAAGTAGGGTAGTGAATGGACTCACGGCTTCTGAGCTGACCATGGCCCACAAGAGGCTTTTCTTTGTAAAGGTCCATGGTGTTACAGGCTTGGTGAAACGCCGCCTCTGTAGTCAACATGATGGAACTTGTAGTTTGTTTAGGTGCTTTTCCTCTTAAATAGCATGAGAGGCTGGCTGGGAAATCAAGAAAAATTAATTTGCCTCTATCTACTATATTTTTATTTTATTAAATAAGACATTGATTATAGAATATTTTAAAATTACAGAAAATTCTGAATAAGAATTCTAGCTTAGTATTTCTGCACAGATAGTCACAGTGAATTTTTAATTTATTTATGTATATATTTATTTTATTAATCAGATCACCTGTTTTGTTTACATTTGTAGATGATATGAAATTTAAAGCAATTATTTTTTCCAAATTATACTAAAATGTTTCTCTTTAACTAAAACATGGTATATTGATGTATTCTTTATTGTGGTTTCTAACTTATCTTTCATTTAAACCTAAAATATAGATTTAAATCAAGGTCCTTCGAACAAAATAAATGCATGGAGAGGATATAGACTTATGTTTGGCATGATTTTTCTTTCACTAAAGCTGGTTATGTTTATAATTAAAAGATATTAATGCATGTACATATTCTGATTATATTGCAAAAGACAATAGCTGTAATATTTCTTTCATAGACATGTAGCAATAAGAATTATTATAACTGTAGACCTGTAGAGGACTTTCACAGAGGCCTTGTGTGAGTATACCTTTTCTGAATTTTAGAATGCATTTGAAATTGTTGCTATGCGTTTTACTTATTCCTCATTGCCAAATTCAGACTTACATTGAAGAAAGTAGGGAAAACCACTAGACCATTCAGATATAACCTAAATCGAATCCCTAACGATTATACAGTGGAAGTGAGAAAGAGATTTAAGGGACTAGATCTGATAGAGAGAGTGCCTGATGAACTATGGGCTGAGTTTTGTGACATTGTACAGGAGACATGGAGCAAAACCATCCCCGAGAAAAAGAAATGCGAAAAAGCAAAATGGCTGTCTGAGGAGGCCTTACAAGTAGCTGTGAAAAGATGAGAAGCAAAAAGCAAAGGAGAAAAGGATAGATATACCCATTTGAATGCAGAGTTCCAAAGAATAGCAAGAAGAGATAAGAAAGCCTTCCTCAGTGATCATAGCAAAGAAATAGAGGAAAACAATAGAATGGGAAAGACTAGAGATCTCTTCAAGAAAATTAGAGAAACCAAGGGAACATTTCATGCAAAAATGGGCTCAATAAAGGACAGAAATTGTATGGACCTAACATCACTGACTCAATGGACGTGAGTCTCAGTGAACTCCGGGAGTTGGTGATGGACAGGGAGGTCTGGCATGCTGAGATTCATTGGGTCGCAAAGAGTCGGACACAACTGAGCAACTGAACTGAACTGAACAGAAGCAGAAGACATTAAGAAGAGGTGGCAAGAATACACAGAAGAACTGCACAAAAAAGATCTTCATGACCCAGATAATCATGGTGTAGTCATTCACCTAGAGCCAGACATTCTGGAATGTGAAGTCAAGTGGGCCTTAGGAGACATCAGTATGAACAAAGCTAGTGGAGGTGATGGAATTCCAGTTCAGCCATTTCAAATCCTAAAAGAGATGCTGTGAAAGTGCTGCATTCAGTACGTCAGCAAATTTGGAAAATGCTGCAATGGCCACGGGACTGGAAAAGTCAGTTTTCATTCCAATCCCAGAGAAAGGCAATGCCAAAGAACGCTCAAACTACTGCAGAATGGCACTCATCTCACACGCTAGTAAAGTAATGCTTAAAATTCTCCAAGCCAGACTTCAGTAATATGTGAGCCGTGAACTTCCAGATATTCAAGCTGGTTTTAGAAAAGGCAGAGGAACCAGAGATCAAATTGCCAGCATCTGCTGGATCATCAAAAAAGCAAGAGAGTTCCAGAAAAACATCTATTTCTGCTTTATTGACTATGCCAAAGCCTTTGACTGTGTGGATCACAATGAACTGTGGAAAATTCTGAAAGAGATGGGAATACCAGACCACCTGACCTGCCTCTTGAGAAACTTGTATGCAGGTCAGGAAGCAACAGTGAAAACTGGAAATGGAACAAGAAACTGGTTCCAAATAGGAAAAGGAGTACGTCAAGGCTGTATATTGTCACCCTGCTTATTTAACTTCTATGCAGAGTACATCATGAGAAACGCTGGGCTGGAGGAAGCACAAGCTGGAATCAAGATTGCCAGGAGAAATATCAATAACCTCAGATATGCAGATGACACCACCCTTATGGCAGAAAGTGAAGAAGACCTATAGAGCCTCTTGATGAAAGTGAAAGAGGAGAGTGAAACAGTTGGCTTAAAGCTCAACATTCAGGAAACGAAGATCATGGCATCTGGTCTCTTCACTTCATGGCAAATAGGTGGAGAAGCAGTGTCAGACTTTATTTTTTGGAACTCCAAAATCACTGCAGATGGTGACTGCAGCCATGAAATTAAAAGACGCTTACTCCTTGGAAGAAAAGTTATGACCAACCTAGACAACATATTAAAAAGCAGACACATTACTCTGCCAACAAAGATCCATCTAGTCAAAGCTATGGTTTTTCCAGTAGTCATGTATGGATGTCAGAGTTGGACTATAAAGAAAGCTGAGCGCCAAAGAATTGATGCTTTTGAACTGTGGTGTTGGAGACGACTCTTGAAGGTCCTTTGGACTACAAGGAGATCCAACCAGTCCATCCTAAAGGATATAATTGCTGAATATTCATTGGAAGGACTGATGTTGAAGCTGAAACTCCAATACTTTGGCCACCTGATGTGAAGAGCTGACTCATTTGAAAAGACCCTGATGCTGGGAAAGATTGAGGGAAGGAGGAGAAGGGGTCAACAGAGGATGAGATGGTTGGATGGCATCACTGACTCGATGGACATGAGGTTGAGTAAACTCTGGGAGTTGGTGATGGACAGGGAGGCCTGGCGTGCTGCGGTTCATGGGGTCACAAAGAGTTGAACATGCCTGAGTGACTGAACTAAACGGAAGCTTTCCTGAATTTTAGAATGGACATTGAAGTTGTTGCTATGCTTTTTACTTCTTGATAGATTGGAAAATGTTGATTTCCTTACCATAGAGTACCAAATAAATAATAAGGATTAATTTTTCCCTTTTGAGGGAATTCTAGTTTTACTGTGTATCTGCTCCTTTTAATCTCAAATTTGAAACAAAAATTGTGTTCTGAATACCCACTGTTGTAATAGCTAACTAGTTAGAACATACTGTATCTAAGGCTGTTCTGTTGACAAATGTCATCAGATAATTGCATTATTACCTTTATATTAGGGTTATGATGATGGAAGTTTGAATGTCAGATTTCTCCTTTTGAAAGCAGACATGGGGGTTGTAAAGGAGAGGCTGCATTTGTTCATAGAAGAGGTGCTTCCTTTTAAATTTTGGATTTTGGACTTGAGTAGAATTTTGAGGAGAAGTATATCTTGTAGGATTGATTCTTAGCTCTCCTGGTGGCGTTGGTGTGTTAATATAATCACTGCTTGAATTCCTTTATCCAGGTTCCCTGGAAAAGCAACATCAGTCATCCTTTGTGTGTTGCTGTGGGCTCTGACTTATGGGTGCCCAGCAGAGCAGTGGTGAAGGGCATTTTTCCCAAACATGGAGACTGCTGGTTTTGCTTGGACCGCACACTGCTGTTCGGTCTACAGTGGTTTCTTCTCATTGTGTGTTCGCTAGTGTTTGAATGGTTAGAGTTATTACTTGTAAAAGGCTTCGATGGAGGTTTAGATAGTATTATTTAGTTTGACTGGTTGTAGATATACTGCCTATTGTTTGTAAATATATTTTTAATTTATGAATAATGGAAACACATTTCCTGTTCTTATATTTAGACTTATAGGAGGTTTTCGTAGGTGAGAAAATGAGAATAGGGCAAGACCAGAGCACTTAGAAGTTGATAAATTTCACAGAGAAATTTTTACTGCAATAGAAACTATTAAAAAAAAATTTAGTCCAATAATCCCCCAAATTGGAAACAACCCAAATGTTCATTACTGCAAAGCTCAAAAATAAGCTGAACTAAAGCAATATATTGTTTATTATTTTATATTAACATAAATATTACATTATTTTATTATAATTATATTAAAATCATATAATACTGTTACATTTATTATATTGCTTAAGGATATGTACATGTGTGGTAAAAGTATAAAATCAAGTAAAGGAATGATAAAATGATTTCAGAGTAGGCAGTGAGATGAGATTAGGAAAAGCACCCAGGTTGCTTTATATTATACTTCATTTTTCCTGGGAGTTACATGTATTCTTTGGTTAATATCAAATATTATTTAAAGAAAGCACTTTTAAAAATTTTACTCTGTTGTAATACATTTGGGCTGCTCTAACCAATTCCACTGGGCACCTTCTAAACAGCAGATTCTTATTTCTCATTGTTCCAGAGGCTGGAATTCCAAGGTTCAGGTGTTTGCAGATTAGGTGTAAGGTGAGGACCTGCTTGCTGGTTGGTATATGGCCATCTCCTTGTGTCCCCGCATGGCTGGAGGGCAAGCGAGCACTATGGCATGAGGTCTCTTGTAAGAACACTAATCCTATTTACTGGGGCTCCACCGTACCACCTAAGCTCTTCTTGGCATCCCCAACTCCTAACACCACTGGGGCTTAGGTTTCAACACAGGACACACGTTTGGCTTGTAGTACTTGTTTTTTAGTCTCTGAGTTGTGTGCAACTCTTTGTGACCCCAGGGTCTGCAGCTCTCGAGGCTCCTCTGTCCGTGGGATTTCCCAGGCAAGAATACTGGAGTGCGTTCCCATGACCTTCTCCAGGGGATCTTCTTGACTCAGGGATCAAACCCTGGTCTTCTGCTTGCCAGGTCAATTCTCTACCACTGAGCCATGTGGGAAGCCCACAAGTACTTGTGGAGAATCATAAATGTACCCCTATTGAGGCATTAGGAGAATAGCTATGTCTTTTTGAGGGAGATACTTAGTGGTGTAATGGAAAGTAAGCCAGAATGTGGAACATTATCTGATTTGGACAGAAGGAGCTGAACACCACTCATTTCTTCATGGGGCCATAAAAAATTTATTTTTCAATGACTTCTGTATGTATTTGGCCTGCAATTATCAAGGCAATGGCACCCCACTCCAGTACTCTTGCCTGGAAAATCCCATGGATGGAGGAGCCTGGTGGGCTGCAGTCCGTGGGGTCGCTAAGAGTCGGACATGACTGAGCGACTTCACTTTCACTTTTTACTTTCATGCATTGGAGAAGGAAATGGCAACCCACTCCAGTATTCTTGCCTGGAAAATCCCAGGGATGGGGGAGCCTGGTGGGCTGCCGTCTATGGGGTCGCACAGAGTCAGACACGACTGAAGTGACTTAGCAGTAGCAGTATCAGTAAAAGCTTGTGAGATTTTCAGGATACAGTATTCAAGCAGATTTTCTTTTGTTAAAATTACGCATGACAGTTTAGTTTAAAATCAGCTGATGTATTATTACTACATTTTATGTTTTACTAAGAAACATTAAAAACAACTCACAAAGTCTTATTTTAACATAGTTTATTGATTCAAATAAGATTTTGATTCCACTTCTGTTTTATCCCTTTTTATTTTAAAAGCTAAGGGGAAAAATTTTTCCTATGACTTTCAATCTATAGAAAATGAAAAGAATTCTAACTTTATGGTGGTAATCATAAACAGTACATTAGGTTTTCTATAATAACATGTACCATTAGAAAGGTTCATTATGGCAGCATCTTGTGATCTTTACGTCGCAACGAGGAGGAAAGGAGGGCATTCAGCATGAGCCTTTCTCGGTGTTTTTACCTGGCGTGGGCCCGGCAGTGTCACAGTGTCATCGGTACGTGTGGTCCCTTCTGCGCCCGCTGACAGAGACAGGCAGCTCTCCTGCCACTCCGTCACCACCTCGTGTAACTGGAAGGGCTCCCCGAAACCAGCCTGTGTCACGCAGTCCTAGATGAGGTCTTCATGGGTGCTGGCCATAAAAAGTTCATCAAAGTAATGAGGCGAGGAGAGCGCGTGGTGCTCATGGGCAGAGCTCAGCACCAGGGAGTGCGAGCTGGCTCCAGCTGTGGCAGTAAAACAGCAGGTGGCCGCTGTCATTAGGGGCGGCAGACGAGGCGGGGGCCAACACGCAGCCCACGGAGCTCTCATTCGTTAGCCATCGCCACTGTACCATGCAAAACAGCTTTCATCTCAGTCATTTTCACTTTGCAAAATATCACACGTAGCCGGAGGAGCACTCAGCCCCGTGTACACACGTCTCCTCCCCCTCCCGGCAGTCTGGTCTGCTCTGGTCTGACCTTTCCTCATGTGACGTTTTCTTGCGTTCACTTCCCCCTCACCTTTTTGCCAGAAAGTGCTACTTTATCAAGTCCTGTTGAGTATGGCTTTTACTATTCCAAGAAATCTACTTGAATTTTTTAGTAGCGGTGCCATTCTTGCCCAAGTGCCGCAGCTCTTTAGTGTTACGGGGTATTTACTTTGTCAATGATGATAAAATGGGCTGCTAGTCCTTTCGGTTTTCATACTTTCCTTGCTATCCTCTGAAGAAATTGGAACTGCAGTGAAAGAAATAAGAAGAAACAAAACAACAGTGTACAAAAAATTTTCATGAGTTTCTTGAGGTGCCATACCATACATTTCATAATTCACTTTTCTGAGTAATTTCAGTTTAGGAAGTAAAGCATAGTGTTGTTTTGATAATAGTGGGTTTGCAAACATTGATGCAGTTGTTATGGTTGAAAGTATAAGAGCAGACCCAAGTTTTAATATCTTATTTGGGGACTAAAATCTCTAAATAATAGAAGCCATTATTTTTCCTTTAATACTGTAGGGAATGGAAATTAAATTAGTTTGAGAATAAGAAACTGGGGAAACAAAGCATCTTATTATCAACTATAAAAATTAGATATGTATGAAAGTCTGTCACCTTTCTTTTGAAATTTTCTAAAGCAAACTGAGGACAATTCATTCAGCAAAGAAAAAATATTTTTTATATAAAATCAGTTGTATTTATGGTTATTGAGAGGACAAAGACAACAGCTGGTTTAACCTTTGAAGATCAATTCTGGTTATTCTGTAGCATATCTGTTACTCCTGTATCTATTGTTGGAAGAGGTTTTCTTTTTGTTAATCTGGGGTTTTTTGGTTTGTTTTTGTGTGTCATTGGACACACGCGGATGTTTGAAGTTTCACGGATGCTTTGAAGTTTATGAATCATCTCCTTACTTGTGTTTGGAGCTCACGTTGCTCCAGGCTGGCCAGCTTAGCCCGTTCTCACTGTCTTCCGCGTTCTTTCGTTTTGGCCTGTCATTCATTGAGCATTTTCTTACTCCTGGCACAGTAAGATATCCCAGGCCTAGAACCAGCTTTTTTGCTAAGAGTGCTAGATTCTTTTCAAGAAGAATTACGTTTTTAAGCCTGAGTGCTAGATGAGTTCACTGGTTTGGGAATTTTCTCTTTTTTCTCAATAAGCAGACTTTTTATTTCCAACAGAATTGTTTACTAAAGCATATTTTTCATTTACAGCTCTGTTCTTAGGAAACACATTGAATACTATGTAAAATCCATACTGTCATTTTCCAGTTCCCTTATGGTTTGTCTGTGAAATAGTTTTCCAGCCTCTCTTTGCTTATATCCATGGTGTAGTCTAGTCACAGGCCTCAGTTTCTCAAATGGGTTTACTTTTCTCATAATTTGCTTCTGCCAGAAACTGCCCCTCACAGGAAATTCTAGTTATCTTTATGTTTTACTCTGTCTTTTAAAGTATCCAGAATTCTTTTAGGCATTGCTAAATCTCACCTACTTAATTATTTAACAATATTTTTGGCCTATCAAGATACACAATGATATTCTCATCAATCGTTTGTAGTTCTCTTTTTACTGATATGTAATATGTGGAAACTTTAGAATGAATACCTAAATGAGTGGTGTATTCTGTTCTTTGTGAGCAGAGAAAAAGTCATCTGCTGTTCAGTTTGGTTCATCTGCATATAATCTACTGCCTGTCTGTACAGATTTGCTTCTTCGAGACATTTTGTATCAATTGGATCATCCAATATGAGGCCTTCTGTGCCTGGCTTGTGGCATGTTTGCCAGATTCATCCATGTTATAGCATCTATCCGTACTTCATTTCTATTTATAGCTGGACACTATTGCATAATATGAATATAGCACATTTTCTCTGTCCATTCATGGTATTATGGGCATCTGGATTGTTTCTACGTTTTGGCTATTGCTGTTCTGAATATTCATGCACAAATTTTGTATAGACATAGGTTTTTCAGTTCCCTGGAGTACATGCTTAGGAGTGGAATTGCTGGGTTATATGTTCACTATATGTTTTAACTGTAATATATTGTGTTTGAATCCATGAACATGGGATATCTATCTGTTTACTTAAGTCTTTAGTTTTTTTAATGATATTTGACAACGTTCAGTGTATATCTTGTACTTTTTGGTTAAAATTATTCCTACATATTTAAAATGTTTTCATAATTTTATTTTTTCTTTATCATTAGTGCCTAGAATACCAATGATTTGTTAAATATTAATAATGTGTCCTGCAACATTGCTATAGTTGTTTATTAGTTTATTGGTTTATTTTTTTTAGAATCTATGTACATGGTCATGTCAGCTGTGAATACGTATCCTTCTTTTTTGCCAATCTGGATTCCTTTTTGTCTCTTTTTCCTTGCCCAAGTTCCCTGGCTGAGACATCTTGTACAGTGTCAAATAGAAGTGATAAGAGCATAAATCCCAGTCTTGTTCCTGAACTTAGAGTGGTGTCATTGTTCACCATTAAGTACCACCTTAGTTGTAGGGTTTTTTTGTAGATGATCTTGAGTTTGTCAGTTTTGATGATCTTCTCAAATAGACAACTTTTGAGTTTGTTGATTTTGGGTATTTTTCTTCATTGTTTATACTCTAGTTTTTCATTTCCTTCTCTCTGCTTGTATTGGGTTTTGTTTGTTCTTCTTTTTCTTGTTTCTTAACATGGATAGTTAGGTTGTTGATTTATTTGAAGTATTTCTTCTTTTTAAAAATAGAGATTTTATAGCTGCAACTTTTTCTCTTACCACTGCTTTAGCTGCTTATAACTTTTATATATAAATTTCAGTACACATTCTTAGCCTTGTTTTGGGATGCAGTTAATTCAGTTGAAAAAACTGCCACATTTTGTGCTTCACTTTCGAGTAGGTTCGAACAGATCTTCAGTCAGTTCAGTTCATTCAGTCGCTCAATCGTGTCCAACTCTTTGCCACCCCATGAACTGCAGCATGCCAGGCCTCCCTGTTCATCACCATCTCCCGGAGTTCACTCAAACTCATGTCCATCGAGTTGGTGATGCCATCCAGCCATCTCATCCTCTGTTGTCCCCTTTTCCTCCTGCCCCCAATCCCTCCAAGAATCAGAGTCATTTCCGTTGAGTCAACTCGTCGCATGAGGTGGCCATAGTACTGGAGTTTCAGCTTTAGCATCATTCCTTCCAAAGAACACCCAGGGCTGATCTCCTTTAGGATGGGCTGGTTGGATTTCCTTGCAGTCCAAGGGACTCTGAAGAGTCTTCTCCAACACCACAGTTCAAAAGCATCAATTCTTCAGCACTCAGCTTTCTTCACCGTCCAACTTTCGCATCCATACATGACCACTGGAAAAACCATAGCCTTGACTAGACGGACCTTTGTTGGCAAAGTAATGTCTCTGCTTTTGGATATACTGTCTAGGTTGGTCTTAACTTTTCTTCCAAGGAGTAAGCCTCTTTTAATTTCATGGCTGCAGTCACCATCTGCAGTGATTTTGGAGCCCAAAACAATAAAGTCTGACACTGTTCCCACTGTTTCCCCATCCATTTGCCATGAAGTGATGGGACCAGATGCCATGATCTTTGTTTTCTGAATGTTGAGCTTTAAGCCAACTTTTTCACTCTCCTCTTTCACTTTCATCAGGAGGCTCTATAGGTCTTCTTCACTTTCTGCCATAAGGGTGGTGTCATCTGCATATCTGAGGTTACTGATATTTCTCTTGGCAATCTTGATTCCAGCTTGTGCTTCCTCCAGCCCAGCGTTTCTCATGATGTACTCTGCATAGAAGTTAAATAAGCAGGGTGGCAATATACAGCCTTGACGTACTCCTTTTCATATTTGGAACCAGTCTGTTGTTCCATGTCCAGTTCGAACTGTTGCTTCCTGGCCTGCATACAGATTTCTCAAGAGGCAGGTCAGGTGGTCTGGTATTCCTATCTCTTTCAGAATTTTCCACAGTTTATTGTGGTCCACACAGTCAAAGGCTTTGGCATAGTCAATAAAGCAGAAATAGAAGTTTTTCTGGAAGTCTCTTGCTTTTTTGATGATCCAGCGGATGTTGGCAATTTGATCTCTGGTTCCTCTGCCTTTTCTAAAACGAGCTTGAACATCAGGAAGTTCACGGTTCACGTATTGCTGAAGCCTGGCTTGGAGAATTTTGAGCATTACTTTATTAGCATGTGAAGTGAGTGCAATTGTGCGGTAGTCTGAGCATTCTTTGGCATTGCCTTTTTTTGGGACTGGAATAAAAACTGACCTTTTCCAGTCCTGTGGCCACTGCTGAGTTTTCCAAATTTGCTGGCATATTGCGTGCAGCACTTTCACAGCATCATCTTTCAGGATTTGAAACAGCTCAACTGGAACAGATCTTAGTCTGTGGCTAATTCTTCTCCACTGCTGAGACCAACCTTTCTGCACAGTCTGGCCCTGTGTGACCACTGACTTGTGCTGTTCCTTCCAATCTTTTCTGCATTTTTCTATACTACCATTGTGCAGTGCCTTCAAACATCAGCTTGATCAATAGTTAGCTGAATGCGCCCTGCCTTCCCTCTGCAGATTTTCAGTTCTCTGTGTGCATAGGTTTCTCCTCTCTGTAATCTGTCCTCTGAGTTCCAGCTGCCTGGTCTTTACATGGTCTCATTTTGTCTCAAGTCAGGGAGTCTGTTCCTTTCCTGCTGCCTCCCTGCACTTTGTTAACCTGTCTGAGAATTGTCTCAATCAGATCATTTTCTTAGAATGATGTCCTGTGTCTTAAAAAATGTTATTTCATGTATGTTGTCCGTTTTTTAGTTTTACACTGGTAAGGGTAAATCCCTGTCTCTCCATCTTGTAACTTTTGAATCAGCCAGGCATTTGGAATATACATATATTACTCTGCGTGTGTGTGTTGTGACTAAAGTTCAGGGATTCGTTATAGGGATTTGGTCTTATACTTGGAGCTCTTCATCTAGTCTCTATAAGGTGTTATCATTGCATCTGATGTTGGAGCTTGAAAACTACAGGGTAGGCAGTTGAGATGTGAGAAAGGATGTAAATTAGGGAGAACTGAGCAAGATGGAACCCGCAAGCATGGGCTGGAGCCCTGAGTCCTCTGAATGTTTTCATTGTCTCTTACCTGAGGACCTGGAGAGGGGCTGGTGGTGCTTTCTGTAGAAGCTGGCTTCTTCCTCAGCTGCTTATATGTATACAGTTGGACCAGGAGTCAGGAAAGCCCTTTGACCGTGGAGAGGGGAGTTTGTTGCTGCTTTATGACAATCAGCTGATCCCAGTGATAAATGACAATACCTGTGAGCCCCGGTTGCTCCACTTCTGCCCCCTGTATTGCGCCCCCAGACTCTCTCCTGGTGGTCCCTAATTGGGTACATCTTGAGAGTGGAATTCTAGTAAGTGTGTTTTGGCTTATCCATGTTGTCATGTTACAGACTCCCCAGACTCCACCCCTTGCCATCCGTGCACCTGTACACGTCGTCTTCATCTGCATTTAATCTCTTACCAAGACAGAAAGAGTGCTCTGCCCCTGCCCGTCGTGGTGCACAGTCCAGTAGACAACCAGCACTGGCCCGCTCCTGAGGAGGACCCACAGGCCAGTCTTAGGGGGATAGTCATTCTTCTTTCTAATTCACATTTTCTGTTTGCCGTCTGTAACTGAAATAATGAGTTGTAAAGCTAACATTTGTTAACATATCTTATTTTAGATAAGAGAATTATAAAAGGGAAAGAAAGTAATCTGGAATTTGTTATTATTTCAAAAATTCCTTAGTGTTTCTTATTTCAGTTGGTTCACTTAGTTCATTTTACTGTAAATTGTTATAGGAAAATAAGTCACCCAGAACTCTTATTAATCGACACTTGTGCGTCTCCTCAGTGCAGCAGTAATTGATGGTGATGATTATCTCCCTGAAGCACTCTGTGTTTTTGATATGCCTGCTGAATCATTAAATAAAGATTAAATTCTATTCTATAAAATTTTATTATTAAATACATTCTATTGTGCTCTAATTTTTTGTTTAATTATGTTCCTCAAAAGACATTTATCTTAACTATGTGTGAACCTTGATGTAAGACACAGATTGCCCTTATCTGCATATATCTTGTGATGGTGTGTTCAATTCAGATGATCGTATCATTCTGAAATCTCAGTTTGGGGCTTTTGTTTATGAATAGCTCAATAAACTTTGGTTTGGATAGGCATATTAATTTGGTAGGATCAGTTTCAGTTCATTTTCACATAAATCGCAACTTGAATATTCTTGTTTACCAAATAATATTTTGAAAGTAATAAATTTAAAAATTCCTCAGCCCCAAATTACCATTAAACCATCAGTGCCTTTACTAAGCCTTGGAAATAGTGCTTTTGAACAGTTTAGCAGTACACCCTGGCAACTCCGCTAATGGAAATTACCAAAGAATATTTCTTATTGAGTATTAGATCATGTGTGAGGCTTGGAAGTGGCTGTCTGCTAGTCCCAGTGGTCTCAGCCTTTTCTGATTTCCTCTCAAACAGGGCTGGAGGAACTGGTCACCACCTCCTCACTGACTTGGCTGTGTTTGATGTTATTGTATTGTCAGTTTACACAAAATATCCTGGAAGAAATTTAAAGACAAATTACATGTAGAAATAGAAGTCCCCATTTTGGTGAATTCATTGATTGCTGTTTTATTCCTTGACATAAACACCCTCATGTATTATAGCTCTTACCTATTTAATCAATAAAGACAATATCAGAATTATATGCTTGGATAGGAAGACACTTAATTTATTAATGGCAATCATTTATTGAGGCTTACTGCGTTTCGGACATGACTGAGTGACTGAACTGAACTGAACTGCATTTCTTGCAATATCTAGACACTTTACTATACGCTTCTGGATACTGTTTATAGAAATAATCCCACTGCTATATTTAATTCCATTATACCTCAATTTTTCATTTGGAAATTGAGGTTAGTAATGCCATATATCTGATGATTCTTGGCAAACATTTGTTACCTTGTTTGGCATAAAGTATTCATGCTCCAAAATGGTATATTTTCTTAGTTTTTGTTCCTTACTCCTAGAGTAGACTATGACGGAGAAAGTCTTTGTGGTCTGGAAGGGGGACCCAGGATTCAGGGCGTCCGTTGTCCATGGAAAGCTCCCGTGCCTGCGCTCTCGCTGGCTTCCTCCCGCTCCAGTCGTTGTCATCACTGTAAAGCCAGCCGCCAGCTCCTGAGGGCGCGCTGGGCTCCCAGCAGCCCCAGGGAGAGATGGCTCGCCCATCACCATGTGTCTGGTGCCCTCCAGGCCTCAGGCTGCACTTTCCCCCAGGGCGCTGCATGTATTGGGAGTTCTGTTGAGCCACATTAACAGTTTCTTTTCCTGGGATAATACCTTACAGTAACAGGAGGTCCCACCCTTGCTGAGGAGTTGAGGTACTAATAGCTCCACTAAGGGGCTGCTCCGTGTTGACTCTTGGAAAGTTTTCAGGTGGATACCTTGCAGTCAGTGCCTTCTCTCTCTCTCTCCCTTCCTTCCTTCCTATCACACTGTGTCTACTCGAACGTGTCTGACCTTGTTTGCTTTTGCTTTTGCTTCCTTTTCTATGTATCCTTTTGTTGGTTATAGCGGGCTTCCTTCTATAGTGTATGACTAATACAGTTGTTTACTAATTTCATTGTACTTTTTTTCACAATTTAGGTATCAGTGATTTCATTTTGCTTTACATTTCATTGCTGTGAACTGAATCGAGGTCAAGTCACTGTTAATTTCAGATCCTAGATTAGACCAGGTTTTTGACTTTCGATTTTATTTAGTATTTTAAGAATATCTTGCTGATACACTTAGTTGTACAGCAGAAACTAATCGAAGCAACTAAACTCTAAATTAAAAAAAACAGAAGTTCTGCTAACCTGTGTTGTTTTTTGAACTCAGAAACAAAATACCTTTCATTATGATTTTCTTTACTTATTTTAGCAGGTAACTTTTTAGTTGGAAAAAAAAAAAAGAAACACATGCATCAGACATGTGAAATAAGGCCCAATACCTGAATTATAATTTATAAGATAAAGAATGACAAGATGGTTTAGTGACCAAGTACAGTGTGTGGGCTCTGACCAGACAGCCTGTGCTCAGACCCCGACCCTGCCCTTCACTAGCTGTGCAGCCTCGGGGAGCTGCTTAAAGGATGCTTGAAGAGCCTCATGTTCTCCATCCATCAGTTAGATTGCTTTAAGGGTTGACTAAATTGGTAGGCTCAGAGCAGAGGTTTTCAATCTCCTTCTCTACAAACGTCTAAAAAATACAAAACAAGAAAATGCCCAAATATGTGATTGCTTTCAGAATGGTTGAGAATGTAGTTAATATTTGAAAGTCTTCAGTGTAATATTGGAGAAGGCAATGGCACCCCACTTCAGTACTCTTGCCTGGAAAATCCCATGGATGGAGGAGACTGGTAGGCTGCAGTCCACGGGGTTGCGAAGAGTCGGACACGACTGAAGGGATTTAGTAGCAGCAGCAATGTAATATTACATTGAAGACGATGCTATGAAAGTGCTGCACTCAATATGCCAGCAAATTTAGAAAACTCAGCAGTGGCCACAGGACTGGAAAAGGTCAGTTTTCATTCCAATCCCAAAGAAAGGCAATGCCAAAGAATGCTCAAAGTACTCCACAATTGCACTCATCTCACAAAGTAATGCTCAAAATCCTCCAAGACAGGCTTCAATAGTACATGAACTGTGAACTTCCAGGTGTTCAAGCTGGACTTAGAAAAGACAGAGGAGCCAGAGATCAAATTACCAACATCTGCTGGACCATTGAAAAAGCAAGAGAGTTTCAGAAAAAGATCTACTTCTGCTTTATTGACTATGCCAAAGCTTTTCACTGTGTGGATCACAGCAAACTGGAAAATTCTGAAAGAGATCGGAATACCAGACCACCTGACCTGCCTCCGGAGAAATCTGTATGCAGGTCAAAAAGCAACAGTTAGAACCGTACATGGAACAACAGACTGGTTCCAAATTGGGAGAGGAGTACGTCAAGTCTGTATAGTGTCACCAAACAAAAGTGCTTGTTTAACTTATATTCAGAGTACATCACGTGAAATGCCAGGCTGGATGAAGCACAAGCTGGAATCAAGATTGCTAGGAGAAATATCAGTAACCTCAGATGTGCAGATGACACCATCATTGTGGCAGAAAGCAAAGAACTAAAGAGCCTCTTGATGAAAGTGAAAGAGGAGAGTGAAAAAGTTAGCTTAAAGCTCAACACTCAGGAAACTAAGATCATGGTCCCATTACTTCATGGCAAATAGATGGGGAAACAATGGAAACAGTGACAGACTTTATTTTGTGGGGCTCCAAAATCACTGCAGATGGTGACTGCAGCCATGAAATTAAAAGACGCTTACTTCTTGGAAGAAAACCTATGACCGACCTAGACAGCATATTAAACAGCAGAGACATCACTTTGCCAACAAAGGTCCATCTAGTCAAGGCTATGGTTTTTCCAGTAATCATGTATGGATATGAGAATTGAACTGTGAAGAAAGCTGAACGCTGAAGAATTGATGCTTTTGAGCTGTGGTATTAGAGAAGACTCTTGAGAGTCCCTTGGACTGCAAGGAGATCCAACCAGTCCATCCTGAAGGAAATCAGTCGTGAATATTCATTAGAAGGACTGATGCTGAAGCTGAAACCCCAACACTTCGGCCAGCTGATGTGAAGAACTGACTCCTTGGAAAAGACCCTGATGCTGGGAAAGATGGAAGGCAGGAGAAGAAGGGGACGACAGAGGATGAGATGGTTGGATGGCATCACCGACTCATTGGACATGAGTTTGAGTAAACTCTTGGAGTTGGTGATGGACAGGGAGGCGTGGCCTGCTGCTGTTCATGGGGTTGCAAAGAGTTGGACTCAACTGAATGACTGAACTGAATGTAATACTAAGGTCTTTGGGGTATAATATTTATAGTTCTGACAGTACTAATAATTGCAGTAATTGACCAGATAAACTTAGAAATCAGGGAGTAAGAACACGCTGAAGTCTGCCCTTGCCCCTTTGTGCCAGGGGTGGTGTGTGAGAGAGTGTATGTGTTTGTGCGAGCACCTCACCGTTTCTTGGGACACTGTTTCTGATTGCGGAAACTAATATTTTATAAAATTTAAGAACTCACTGCTGGTTCTTGGACACACAATGCTTACTTTTGGGAGAGTTATGACACTTAGAAAAGTTTTTGTTTCTTGTAAATGAACCAAGGTTTTCCAAGTTTTGTTTCTTTATGGGGAATTTCAATAAACATAATAACATTTATTTTCATGAAGAATCAGAGACATTTAAGAAAATAATAATTATAATGTTAAATGTTAAAGGATTCTTGCTAATTTTAAATTTGGGGATGTTGATAATTTGTTTTTGAAGGGACTTTCTTTATGTAAAATATAAGGGTAAACACCTGAAATTTCAAAGTAGTCAGTTCTGTGTGATGATTAAAACAATAAAGACAATAGCATTCTAAGAAATTCTGCCTGAAGATACTGGAGAAACAATGAAAGTCATACTTGGTCTGGCTTAGCAATGACTTGGTAAGACAGTTTGAGAAATGTAGTTTTTAAGTGTTATTTAATACCTGTTCACTTCTGAATTTTGGAGTAAGCAAATATCATAGAACTGTATATTTTTCCTTTACTTTCAAGGTAAATTTTTTGACAGATTTGAATTCATTTGAAGTTCAGGTTTTTCTATATTCCTGTAAGTTAGTGTGCTTGTTTATAGGTAGACAAATGGATGAGAAAATTTTTTCCACCATGTCGTGGTTAAACAGCATAATTGGAAGCTACTTGCCAATATATCGACAGTGGTATATAGTTTATTTGATTTTATGTATTATGTAGATGAAGATTTAGTATTTCATTTAGGTTCTCAAAATATTGTACAGTGAATTTTACATTATCACACTAATATTAGCATGATCTTGATTTCTGACACTGAGGGTACAATATTTTATTTTATATTGATTTTGTTTATAATAAAAGCAACATAATTTATCTTAGTTGACTGTTGTTTTAGTAATGATCAGCATCTTTATATTTATTTCTGAGCATAATTATACTTGTTAACTGATCGTACATATTTATTTTTGTCTGACCTGCTTTACAGGTCATTGATTTTTACTTTGTACCCTCATTATATGATAAATATTTTCTTTTTAAATATTATAAGCAGTTTTCTAATCTCAATGAATTAAAAGAAAAATCTGCCCTGTATCAACTACTTGATTTTTCCCTTTTAGAAAGCGTCATACTCATTTGTAACAGTGTTGATTATACTATACCAATTTTATTTGTGAACACTTTTATTTCTGTAGTATGTCCTTTTTCTTTTTCCTTGTTTCCCATGAGGGTATAATCTTTCATTAGTCAGGAGGTATGGAATGGTGGGAAGAGCTCTGTAGAAAGGTCACCAGGCATGAATCCTACTTTTGCATTTTCAGCTCCTTTGCCACATTTTCTTGAAAAAGTCAAAGTCACTTATCTTCTGTGAGCCTCAATTCCCTCTTCTCTCAACTTGAGCTGATAATGCCTCCACCAGTTACTCATTCAGTAATGCGGAGCCATTGAGGAAACATAAAAATGCTGGGTAAAGTGTGAAACATCATTTTGCTTTAAAAAATTTGCTCATTGTAGAAATACAAAGAGTATAAATAATCTAAAAGTAAATCTCATTCAAAGCGAATTTGTCTGATGCTTGCCTCTCTTTATGTATATTTGTATCTGTCTGAATACAAAAATGTACTTATTTCTGCATGGGATTACATTGTGTGCATACTTTTATCCCTTTTAAGTCTAACATCTTCTGAGAAAAATTCTGTACTTATTGATCAGAATATTTAGATCATGCCACTACTATTGCACAATAGAGAAGTTTTTGCCTTAGTTTAAGATTCTTTCCTGAGGGTACGTAGAGAAGGTAGGAATAGCTAGTTCAGAATGAAGACTGAAGGCTAATATTTATTTGCTTAAGATTTGGTGCTTTATTCAATTCAGAAAGGAAGCATAAAATGTTCATGAGCTGAGCCTCAGTATGAACGTATTTTTAGGAAGGTTGTGTGATGGTGGTATATGGGGTGAATTCTAATGGAGAACACCTTGAAGCTACAGCATGTCAATCAAATGGTTTAAGTTCAGTTCACTTCACTTCAGTCGCTCAGTCGTGTCCGACTCTTTGCGACCCCATGAATCGCAGCACACCAGGCCTCCCTGTTCTTCACCATCTCCCGGAGTTCACTCAGACTCACGTCCACAGAGTCCGTGATGCCATCCGGCCATCTCATCCTCTGTTGTCCCCTTCTCCTCCTGCCCCCAATCCCTCCCAGCATCAGAGTCTTTTCCAATGAGTCAACTCTTTGCATGAGGTGGCCAAAGTACTGGAGTTTCAGCTTTAGCATCATTCCTTCCAAAGAAATCCCAGGGTTGATCTCCTTCAGAATGGACTGGTTGGATCTCTTTGCAGTCCAAAGGACTCTCAAGAGTCTTCAACACCACAGTTCAAAAGCATCAATTCTTCGGCGCTCAGCCTTCTTCACAGTCCAACTCTCACATCCATACATGACCACAGGAAAAACCACAGCCTTGACTAGACGGACCTTAGTCGGCAAAGTAATGTCTCTGCTTTTGAATATACTGTCTAGGTTGGTCATAACTTTTCTTCCAAGGAGTAAGCGTCTTTTAATTTCATGGCTACAATCACCATCTGCAGTGATTTTGGAGCCCAAAAAACTAAAGTCTGACACTGTTTCCACTGTTTCCCCATCTATTTCCCATGAAGTGATGGGACCGGATGCCATGATCTTCGTTTTCTGAATGTTGAGCTTTAAGCCAACTTTTTCACTTTCCACTTTCACTTTCATCAAGAGGCTTTTTAGTTCCTCTTCACTTTCTGCCGTAAGGGTGGTGTCATCTGCATATCTGAGTTTATTGATATTTCTCCTGGCAGTCTTGATTCCAGCTTGTGTTTCTTCCAGTCCAGCGTTTCTCATGATGTACTCTGCGTAGAAGTTAAATAAGCAGGGTGACAATATACAGCCTTGACGTACTCCTTTTCCTATTTGGAACCAGTCTGTTGTTCCATGTCCAGTTCTAACTGTTGCTTCCTGACCTGCATACAGATTTCTCAAGAGGCAGGTCAGGTGGTCTGGTATTCCCATCTCTTTCAGAATTTTCCACAGTTTCTTGTGATCCACACAGTCAAAGGCTTTGGCATAGTCAATAAAGCAGAAATAGATGTTTTCCTGGAACGCTCTTGCTTTTTCTATGATCCAGCAGATGTTGGCAATTTGATCTCTGGTTCCTGTGCCTTTTCTAAAACCAGCTTGAACATCAGGAAGTTCACGGTTCACGTATTGCTGAAGCCTGGCTTGGAGAATTTTGAGCATTATTTTACTAGCATGTGAGATGAGTGCAGTTGTGCAGTAGTTTGAGCATTCTTTGGCATTGCCTTTCTTTGGGATCAGAATGAAAACTGACCTTTTCCAGTCCTGTGGCCACTGCTGAGTTTTCCAAATGTGCTGGCATATTGAGTGCAGCACTTTCACAGCATCATCTTTCAGGATTTGAAATAGCTCAACGTGAATTCCATCACCTCCACTAGCTTTGTTCGTAGTGATGCTTTCTAAGGCCCACTTGACTTCACATTCCAGGATGTCTGGCTCTAGATTAGTGATGACACTATCATGATTATCTGGGTCGTGAAGATCTTTTTTGTACAGTTCTTCCGTGTATTCTTGTCACCTCTTCTTAATATCTTCTGCTTCTGTTAGGTCCATACCATTTCTGTCCTTTATCGAGCCCATCTTTGCATGAAATGTTCCCTTGGTATCTCTAATTTTGTTGAAGAGATCTCTAGTCTTTCCCAATCTGTTGTTTTCCTCTATTTCTTTGCATTGATCGCTGAGGAAGGCTTTCTTATCTCTCCTTGCTATTCTCTGGAACTCTGCATTCAGATGCTTATATCTTTCCTTTTCTCCTTTGCTTTTCACCTCTCTTCTTTTCACAGCTATTTGTAAGGCCTCCCCAGACAGCCATTTTGCTTTTTTGCATTTCTTTTCCATGGGGATGGTCTGGATCCCTGTTTCCTGTACAAAGTCACGAACCTCATTCCATAGTTCATCAGGCACTCTATCTATCAGATCTAGGCCCTTAAATCTATTTCTCACTTCCACTGTATAATCATAAGGGATTTGATTGAGGTCATACCTGAATGGTCTAGCGGTTTTCTCTACTTTCTTCAATTTGAGTCTGAATTTAGTAATAAGGAGTTCATGATCTAAGCCACAGTCAGCTCCTGGTCTTGTTTTTGTTGACTGTATAGAGCTTCTCCATCTTTGGCTGCAAAGAATATAATCAGTCTGATTTCGGTGTTGACCATCTGGTGATGTCCACGTGTAGAGTCTTCTCTTGTGTTGTTGGAAGAGGGTGTTTGCTATGAGCAAGTGCATTTTCTTTGCAAAACTCTATGAGTCTTTGCCCTGCTTCATTCTGCATTCGAAGGCCAAATTTGCCTGTTACTCCAGGTGTTTCTTGACTTCCTACTTTTGCATTCCAGTCCCCTATAATGGAAAGGACATCTTTTTTGGGTGTTAGTTCTAAAAGGTCTTGTAGGTCTTCATAAAACTGTTCAACTTCAGCTTCTTCAGCGTTACTGGTTGAGGCATAGACTCGGATAACTGTGATATTGAATGGTTTGCCTTGGAGACGAACAGAGATCATTCTGTCGTTTTTGAGATTGCATCCAAGTACTGCATTTCGGACTCTTTTGTTGACCATGATGGCTATTCCATTTCTTCTGAGGGATTCCTGCCTGCAGTAGTAGATATAATGGTCATCTGAGTTAAATTCACCCATTCCAGTCCATTTTAGTTCACTGATTCCTAGAATGCCGACGTTGACTCTTGCCATCTCCTGTTTGACCACTTCCAATTTGCCTTGACTCATAGATCTGACATTCTAGGTTCCTATGCAGTACTGCTCTTTACAGCATCGGACCTTGCTTCTATCACCAGTCACATCCACAGCTGGGTATTATTTTTGCTTTGGCTCCATCCCTTCATTCTTTATGGAGTTATTTCTGTACTGATCTCCAGTAGCATATTGGGCATCTACTGACCTCGGGAGTTCCTCTTTCAGTATCCTATCATTTTGCCTTTTCCTACTGTTCATGGGGTTCTCAAGGCAAGAATACTGAAGTGGTTTGCCATTCCCTTCTCCAGTGGACCACATTCTGTCAGACCTCTCCACCATGACCCACCCATCTTGGGTTGCCCCGTGGGCATGGCTTGGTTTCATTGAGTTAGACAAGGCTGTGGTCCTAGTGTGATTAGATTGACTAGTTTTCTGTGAGTATGGTTTCAGTGTGTCTGCCCCTCTGATGCCCTCTTGCAACATCTACCATGTTTTTTGGGTTTCTCTTACCTTGGGCGTGGGGTATCTCTTCACGGCTGCTCCAGCAAAGCACAGCAGCTCCTTACCTTGGAGGAGGGGTATATCCTTACCAACACCCTTCCTGACCTTCCACGTGGGATGGCTCCTCTAGGCCCTCTCATCGAGAGAGAGAAGCATAGTCTTGAGAGGGAGCAGTTGTGAAGAAACAATTGATGACTTACACACATGAGCATGTGATTATTAAATTGGGAAGCTGGCACAGTTTTGGAATTAGGGAAGTCTGGAGCAACTTTTTAGTGAGGGAAGATCGTGACTGAGTGTTGGACATGTTTTAAAGATTTATTGGCAATTCAGACAAGAAAGAATGCCCCTGGGAAAGGTCCTCAGTGCTGATGCATATTTGCGATTCATTCACTTAGAGGTTATTCACTGAAGCCCAGGAATTGATTTATACTTTTGAAATTAGGTGATGTGTGAGTAGAAGTGTCACCCGAAGAGGACCAGAGGAGGAACAGCGTTGACAGTACTGAGAAGCAGGAAGTGCTGGAAAGTGGTTGAGAAGAAAGAGCTCCAGAAGCACGTTAGTAGAGTTTGAGACAACAATAGAAAGTTTTACTTCTATAGATGAAATGCAGTTCATTTACAAAAGTTTATTTATACACTATTTGAAAATACATTAGAAGGTATTTTAGAGTAAGGAAAAGATATGACTGATTGTTACAATGAATGCTCATGTACCAAGTGTGGCCTTACGTTTGAGATCCTCGGTTTCCTTTTCTGCCCACCATCTAGTCTTCGTGCTTATTATGAGGGCTTGGACTCAGTGATACACCAAAACCATCCTCATAGTTAGCATTTATGTCTTGCTTTCTCAACACCATTCCTTGCAGTAATAAGCCAAGGCTGATCTAGCAGGGAAAGGACGTGGTGAGCCTGGAACATCTGCTAGAAAAAATAAGGAAGAGCCTGAATGCTAAGATGAGTGATGTCAAAAGGACATAGAAGCCAGCCTCCATTGGCTACCATTGACCAATTTTGGGGTAGTCTGACAGCTACAGAGAATATTAATGATAACTGATTATAAAGCATGGCATAAAAGTGAAAATCCAACATTCTGTTTAAAGTACTCTTCAAAGAGAAGCAGAGAGAACAGGCAAGACAGAGACAAGAGCAAAATCCTGAAGTTCTTTATGGAAGGAGGCCAGCTAATAAGTGTGGAAGGAATGGCAGAATGAGAACACTGCTCTTCTCTGGTGCACCTTATAATCACTGAGAAGGGTGAGCCTCGGTAATGAGCGCTTTGGGAGCTGGTTGTTAGGAAGCAGGTTCTCAGTGTCAGCTTCTAGAGACCCCCTGCATTCCTCGGCTCCGGTCAAGTCCTTCATCTTCCCAGTCAGCAGCTTAGCATCTCTGTGATCCTGCCCTCATGGTCGTCTCTCTTTCTTAGCTTCTTCCTTCTGTGTACTTCTTCTGTCTAAGGACACAGATTACATTGAGTCCACCCAGAGAATACAGGATCATTTTCGTATTTTAAAGCCAGCTGTTTAGCAACCTTAATTCCATTTGTGTGCTTTGTAACCTAAGAGATTTCACAAGATTAGGATGTGGACGTCTTTCAGAAGCCATTGCTTTAGTGCTGTGAAGTCACTGGGAGAAATGCACTCTTATTGCAGTATTAAAAATCTCTAATTCATCTGTCATTTATACCTATACCATTTAAAATGGAAATTAACATGTAAAACTATAGTATAAAAATAATTATTCATTTAAGTTCATTTTCAGAATGGTAATACCTCATTAATCATAAAAAAACACATCAAGCAAAATGGCAAAAATTTCTATGCATTTTTTATTTAAATAAAAAATTAGTTTTTAATTGAAGGATAATTGCTTTATAGAATTTTGCTGTTTTCTGTCAAACCTCAACATGAATCAGCCATAGGTGTACATATATCCCCTCCCTCTTGAACCTCCCTGCCATCTCCCTCCCCCTCCCACTCTCTAGGTTCATACAGAGCCCCTGTTTGAGTTTTCTGAGCCATACCGCAAATTCCTGTTGGCTCTCTGTCTTACACATGGTAATGTAAGTTTCCATGCTGCTCTCTCATACATCTCACCCTCTGCTCCCCTCTCCCCATGTCCATAAGTCTGTTCTCTATGTCTGTCTCTCCACTGCTGCCCTGCAAATAAATTCTTTGGTACAATCTTTCTAGATTCTGTACATATGCATTAGTATATGACATTTATCTCTTCCTGCCTTATTTCACTCTGTGTAATAGGTTGCAGGTTCATCCACCTCATTAGAATTGACTCGGCTGTGCTCCTGTTTATGGCTGAGTAATGCCCCATGGTGTATATGTTCTGTAGCTTCTATGTCCATTCATCTGTTGGCGGATATCTAGGTTGCTTCCATGTTCTAGCTATTGTAAATAGTGCTGCAGTGAACAGTGGGGTCAGTTCAGTTCAGTCGCTCAGTCGTGTCCGACTCTCTGCGACCCCATGGCCTGCGGCACGCCAGGCCTCCCTGTCCCTCACCAACTCCCGGAGTTCACTCAGACTCACGTCCATTGAGTCAGTGATGCCACCCAACCATCTCATCCTCTGTCATCCCCTTCTCCTCCAGCCTTCAATCTTTCCCAGCATCAGGGTCTTTTCAAATGAGTAGGTTCTTCGCATCAGGTGGCCAAAGTGTTGGAGTTTCAGCTTCACCATCAGTCCTTCCAGTGAATATTCAGGACTGATTTCCTTTAGGATGGACTGGTTGGATCTCCTTGTGAAGTGAGACACATGTATCTTTTTCATTTTGGTTTCCTCAGGGTACATGCATAGGAGTGGGATTGCTGGGTCGTATGGTGGTTTTATTCCTAGATTTTAAGGAATCTCCATACTGTCTTCCATACAAGTGACATTTGCTCCAAAAGTCAGATCACATTATTGATAATGTATTTTTGTGCATCTTAAACTTACATGATCATGGGGGAATGATCATGATCATTCTTCAGAGAATCATCACTTAAGGTTTTGTTTATACTTTCTTTTTCAGCCATAGGGAGTTTATTATATGAATTGGGGCTGCTTATAAATATGTATAAAGTGATGAAAATTAAGTTGATTGGCTTGTATTGATTTTGTATTCAAAGGAAACTAGATTCCTTTGGTTGACCAGTACTGCTGATTTTAAGGCAGAGGGGAAATCTTTCAAATTCCAAGTGGGGGTGATAAGAATTCTTAGTTTACCTTCATCCTTACTTTAAAATACATGTCTTGTTTCTCCTTGCTTAATTCTGATGTTTTCTTTCTCTGTTTCTGAGACCTGGCTCTGGGATGCTCCTGTTTGTGTGTGTGTGTGTGTCCTGTTCTCTCCAGTCATGGTTTTGTATTGTATTTGCTTTAATAGATAAGTCAGATCATCTTTCTTGACTCACAAGTGAAGAGAATCTGCAATGAGAAAATCTGAGTGACTGAACGAAGAGGTTTTTTAATTTTTATTTTTACTTTATTTTACTTTACAATACTGCATTGGTTTTACCATACATTGACATGAATCCACCATCTATACCGTGTAAAAAAAAAGATTTTAAAATTTGAAGTTCAAATAGGAAATTTTTGTACTAGAAAGTAGAAATCTGTAGCTAGGATGAGAATGCTACTATTGAACTTTTCTTTTGACACCAAAAACAATTTCAAATGATGCTATCCCAGGCCATGATAGACACCTGGAAATCAATCATACTTTAAACAACAGTACTTTTTATTATTTCGAAGTGTTCCTCTAGATTGTCAACGCTGCCCAGATGGAGAGCCGCAGAGTGTATATTTCGAGCATGACTCTTGCCCTTGAACTCAAGACCGGTAGAGTCAGTTTCCTATTGGAGATCTGTCTGGATGTCCGTGGACTTTCTCGTAGAACAAGTCCCAAACTGATTTTCTCCTTCCAACCAGCTCAGATTCCCCAGGCCCAAATCTCTGATGTTGTCTTTGAGTCCTTTCTTGTAGACTGCACGTCCAGTCCCCGTGGAGATTTGTTTGACTCTGGTTGTGAATGTGTGTCTGGGATTTGACCAGATCTCTTCTTTCATGCTGGTCCTCGGTGCAGACCACTGTCACCTTTGCCTGGGTTTTACTGCAGGAGCCAGTTAGTTCATCCCTCTCTTTCTGTCCCCCACCCCCACCCCATCCCCAGTCTGTTCCAAGCAGAACAGCTGGAGGCCTCTATTGAAACGTGTGTCCTGCGTGGGCCTCCGTTCAGACACTTTCTCACCTGAGTGCCAGCCCCGGCTGCGTGGCTCGGTGCCCTCACCCGTCCCCTCTGCCCTCCATCCCTCAGGCTCGTGCCCCAGGTCTCTCTGGCCACTGTGTCCTCTGTGACCTCTGCCCCTGCTTGGGGGAACACCCAGCTCCTCGATGTTCACTCATACTCCCAAGTTTCCCAAAGGTAAAGTGCTGGTCCCCTGCTGAGGTTCCAGCTCTTCCTTCTCTCTTTTGTTTCTAACTCACCCCTTTCACTCTTCAGAGGCTCTGTGTCGTAGGTGGTGTTTTTGTCCTGTTTCCCTCAGTGGGTTTTACAGCTCCCAAGGTAGGGACTTGTCTTTGTTTGATCACCTACTCACTCTGGTTGCCTAGACTGTGCCTGCCTGGAGCCGATCCGGTTGAGCCGATCCGTGCCCACGTGAGTGTGTGCATGTGTGAGGAGCAGGATCGATGCAGGAGCCAGGTGGGCCGAGTGCTGCTTCATTCTGATGAGAAGCCACAGAGTTTAGAAGGAAAGCTCTATGAAGATACGGCTTTGCCTGTCTGATTTTGCCTCCTACGTGGAGAACCTGCCAGTTGCTGGTACCTAGGAAGGAGAATGAGTGGAGACAGAATGAACAGTGTAAAGTCATGTGGGTTCATTGGGAGCAAGGCGTTCAGTGGTATGGTTTTTCTGATTCAGGATTATTTTTGTTTTATTTCTGGTGGTGGTGGTTTTGTTCAGTTGCTAAATTGTGTTAGACTCTGCAACCCCATGGACTGCAGCATGCCAGGCCTCCCTGTCCCTCACTATCTCCCGGAATTTGCTCAAGTTCATGTCCATTGAGTTGGTGATGCCATCCAACCATCTCAACCGTCTCACCCCATACCATTTCTGGTGGTTCCTAGATTATAAAATTTCCAAGATAATTAATTATTATGTTACAGTATTAATACTGTTATGGTGGCAGTGAAGTATAGGCACCAGTCAGTGCTCTCAAATTACTGGCAATATTATTATCTGTGGAGGTAGGTAAGTTCAGTTGGTCCTGTTTGACTTAAACTGTTTTACTGAGGAAGACATTGAGACTTTTACACTAATAGTACTTTGGACCAAATTAAAAGGATTTGCTTAATGTCAGGTTGTGGATGAATGAATATTTTGCATTTGACTACAGTTGAGCTGTGTTTTTGTATTTTAAATTCTACCCCATAGTAATAAAATATTATTAGAATGTTTACTATTATAGACATTCAGCAGATAATGTCAGAATTTTATAAGAAGCTTTCGTTCTCTGTGTAGTTTAGCTTATTCCCCTGTGCAGTGTAATATTTTTGTTTACTTCTTAAACCTGGAGCATTTTAATTAAAATTTTTTTCTTTTTAAAACTGCACTGTGGTTTATAAGCTCAAATTTCTTAAATTATACTTGGCCATATAAATAAGCTGTGCATTGCAACTCTGGGTTCTTAACCTTTGCTCTTTGCTATTAGCTTTATGTTTTTTTAATTATAGGAAAATAGAGGACAGTAGGAAAGTCATGACTTAAATGGACTGTTGTTATTATGGTATTCTTTTTAAAGGAAATGAAAAATATTATTTATTTTGTTCAAATCAAGTGAAACAAATATAGAATATCTTGTTGCTGTTATTTTGCTAAGCATTTAATTCTTTATATGTAATGATGATTTTTCCATTTTATGGATTGATGGTGTGATAGGTTATTTATAGTTGTAAGGCATGTGTTCTTCATAGTTATTAATATATAGAAAAGAATGAATATTATTTTCAGTGTATACAAATGTATTACTTGAATAATAAACTCACAGTCATTAAAAAAATACAAATACTACTTCAGCCTCAAAACTGAGGTTCCCTCTATTTTATGAAAATAACCAGAAGAGGCCAGACATGAAAAGGAGCATTTCCGTTTTTAAAACCTGCTTCAGTCTTGGCTTCTGATGCCCGTCTCTCGCATAAGGCCGCAGCACTTGATACGGTCTTGTGCTGCCCGTCTGTGCAGACATGTCCGGATGAATTCAGCGTTCAGTGTTAAGAATATTATAAAATGCCAATCTGATTTGTAGCCCTTCATATCTTAGAATGCTAATTAAAATCACATTTTTGCATATGTCATGGCTCTCATGCACATATGCAAATAGATTTTGTTGCCTTTCAGCTATTAGTAATTAACTTTATGAAGGACAGCTGTAATACATAATTAACAAAAATGTTTGCAAGCCCTTTTACATTGAAAGTTACAACGGTAAATTTTTATTTTTTCGCTTATCAAGAGAGCTCTTTTAGTCTGATGCTTTGGAATGATATCTAAGTTGTTTTAAACAATCACAGGACATAATTAAATTGTGTTGTACTACATTCAGTAGAAGAACGGTGCTGTATGCAGTGGCTGCTGATTCCTGTCCATTTCATATTTATGTCAACAAAATTGAATTAAGTGATCTGATTTGTGTGTAAAATAAGATAGCATGTCGGGTAATACTTTTTGTTTGTTTTAGTTATTGATATCTTCTGGGCACTTAAATACATTTTTTTTGCATGTGTTGCAGACATGGTAAACATCTATATCATTTTAAAGGACCTCTCTTCAAATCATTACCATCTTCTTAAGGAAGCTTCTTGAAGGCTATTCATTTTCTCTTTTATAGTCCCTTAAATATTTAATAAAGCGACATTTTCTCAAGCTCATTTCATGATTGAAGTGTGGGATCGACTCAGGGGCAGGGCGTGTGATACTGAGGTGTTGGTTTATCTTTCTTACTGACACTGAAGACAGTGACTGAAGAGCTAAAATCATTGGTTTGGTCCTTGTTCATATACACAAGTGAGAAACTGACCCAGTGAGTGAAGTGCAGTGACTTCTTTTGGTTTTCTGGTGTTGCAGTGCATCCGTCTGTAGGCAACTTTCTGCTGAGTGCAGTGCCATGCAATGTGCATTTTTCTGTTACAGCTGTATATATTTATAAATATATATATCCATGTCATTTAAAAAAATTTTGCACGTTTCTAGTAGAGACTTATGTTTTAGTTCTATAATAACTCTTTCTGTCGTTTTCTTTTTTGTTTCAGGGTTGCATTTGTTATGAAGAAACACTTAAATACTCATCTGTTAGGCAAACATGGAGTTGGCACACCAAAAGAAAGGTAATTTTCATCCATTTAAAATAATTGGATTATGATAAGTATATCTTCATTTTAGATTTTGTTTAGTGAGGTGACTCCTCGAGTTTTATCCAGTCAGTTCGTCATGTTTTACATAGGTGGTACTCTCATGTTGAATATCATATATTACGCCATTCTCCCATAAAAATTTCATGTAGCATTTTAATTTTAGAAAATTTGATCTAAACATATTGGAAAAGATTTGAAGGATTTGATTTTTTTTTATCCATTTGTGGAATGACCTTGAAACAGAAGAGTTAAATTAAAGGGAGTCAACCTCTGTGAATGCATTAGAATGAACTAAAATAAATATGTAAAACCAAACTATTGAACTTTGTGTATTTTTTTTGAGGTTTTAAAATGACATTTTTGAATTCTCACTGTAGAATTAAACATTGCTGATTTGAAAAAGAAATACATCTTGTGTCATCCCCCAAATAATGCTACGGTTGCCATGTCATGAAAAATAACACTACAATTACGATGTCATCAGCTGCCAGGTTTCCTTTCTTCTTGCTGCTGTGTCATAATTAGCCGCATCTCATAGGCTGAATTATATTAGGTGAGCTGAAACATAGCGGTGTCAGCCCCCAGGCGAGCCTGGCTGCTGCTGGAACTTGCCGTTCCTGCAACACTAGTATGAACAGCCTCACCTGTAAGGACCTAGTGGGCTTCCGACTCGGCCCAGATCCTCAAAGACAGCATGTGAAGTCCTGCAGACGCTCCTTTAGACTTTTGTTTTCAATACGGTTGTAAAATGCCAGTCATGATACAGTTTGTTCTGTCATACTGTAGCCTATGGCTTCTTCTGCCATATTTGTAAATATTTAATAAATTAAGAAAAATTGAAATACTCATCAACATTTTCTATATTCACAAGAAATTTAACTGGACTTTTCTATTGGTGGCATATTGTTTTCTTAAGCATTTTGGTTTGGACATGGCTACTGTGTCAGAATACTGGAATGTTATGCGTGCCTACTTTCTTCCTTTTGGTTTCTCATACTTTTCTTTGTCTCATTATATTTAATTTGAGACAAAATTTACGTGTTGGAGAGATCCTGGATGCATTATTCTTGAAATTTGAAAATTTTTCTATTATTTAAATTATAATTTTGGACTTGTCAAAGTTATGTTTTATAAGCACTTAAGAAACAAAACATCTGTAGTTACTGTGTTCTTGTTGCTTTCGCTTGCATTATCTCGTTAATCGTATTACCATATTGTGGTGGTTTAGTTCTCAGTCATGTCCAACTCTTTGTGACCCCGTGGACTGTGTCCTGCCAGGCTCCTCTGTCCATGGGATTTTCCAGGCAAGAATACTGGAGTGGGTTGCCATTTCCTTTTCCAGGAGAACTTCCTGACCCAGGGGTCCCCTGCATTGCAGGCAGATTCTTTACCGACTGAGCCACCTTGGAAGCCTATATTACTATATTAGTGGTGCATTATTTTTCTAATATTACAGAATTAAAGACAGATTGAGGAATATACAATATCTCATAAAGAGTTAAGTGTTGGAGTTGTTATTTTTCTGATTCCAATTCTAGTGTTCTTCCTCATGGTGATTATTATGTTTCACACTGAAAATCTTTACATACAGGTACTTAGGGTGTTTTATTCACAAAACAAATTTGAAAGAAAACATTCGATCTAGATTGCATGATAAAAATAAAATATTTCCCTGCTGTATAACCAGTATATATTTTGAATTCAAATGTATCATTTTGGTTTTTATTTAGGAATTTAGAAAGTTTGAATATATTTGCTCATATTGTTTCATATTAATGAAAAGTTCATCACCTTGTACATATATTTATCCTGCAGGCACCTTAAGAATAGTAGGTGTCTTCTGAATGTGATCCTGGGTGTTTGAAAATTCCAGCTGTGCTCTTCGGTTTTTCCATTTGCCTTTTCCTGTGCATTCCAGGATAGCTCTCTGTTACTTCCCTTCATTTCAGTCCCTGATACACAAAGAAAGGCTAAATAGAGGCAGGAGAAGGAATCTATGTCTTTCTACCCTTTGAGGTATGATAAGCTTTTTCTCTAACATTTACATGATTTTTGTCCTAAAATCAGGAGATGAGTCTCAAATGGGAAGGCATTCCTCATCTTCTATATTATTCCCTCCTAAGTAGTCTGACTACAAAGTTCCTCTCAGCTTAGCATTAGATTGAATTGTTTTTCCTGCTAAAATTCCTGTGTTTGAGCGGGCCTCTCATTTATAGTATCTGCTTATCGATAGGGGAGCCCCTCTTCTTGCATAGAGAGGCTGAGTTGGAATGCCAGGGCCTCAGCCACAGCATAATTTCCCAACAGATGTCCATAGCTGAAGAAGACTTAAGATGTAAGGAGCAGAATCTAGCCTGATGGATCCCAAATGCTCCTTCCTTCCAGTGCGCCTTGCACACCTCCGTGGAGAGGGATTCGATGCCTTTAATAGTCTTAGGAAACAAAGAAACTCTTTATCAGCATGTTCAACCATCTCTTTGGGCAGAACTGTTCTCTCAATTAAGTTAAACATTTTTTCTTACCTATTTGAAACATTAATGCCTTGCTATAGTTTTGCAAGCTTGCTATATTTTCATTTCTCTAGGACAATGTAATCAGTTTATTCTTTTTATGTTTTGAATTTGATTCTCCCCTCTTATGTGTTGCATATTATGGCAAATAGTAATAGAAGTTAGCTAAATAGGCTGTGACAATTAAATTAATAATGCATTTTGTTTGCAAGTATTTAGGCTTTGTGTTTTGACTGATATATGCAAAAATGATAATTTATTACAAATAAATTCATATTCTTGCACTATAGTTTGATGAACTAATAAATTTTGTCAGCGTGACTGTCATTAGCCACAGAAAAATAAATAATTTCAAATATATATTTTTTGACTCCGGGAAACACCTGAGGTGATTGCTTGTATAAGAGCAACTTTTATATTCTTAAATTTGCATGAACTTATTTTAAGGTAGTATATTACTGTATTTTAGAAGTCTTGTACACTTAAATATGAACAGCTAAATACAGCTACATTCAGTTCACATTCCAAAATAATAAGCTGATTAATTTGCAAGTTCATTCTAAAGTATTCCCTATTTTAAATAAGTAATTCTCTTTATAATATAGTAAGCCAGAGTAGCTTTATGACTCTTTGAATTCACTAATAGTAATCTAGAAAACGAGCTTATCCACAATTATCACAATTGAAACAGCCATAATAAGTATGTCTTATGTGAAAGCCAGGTGCATATTACAATAGAAAGAGATAGCATTTGTAGTTCAGCACTTGGAAATCAGCTGGGCTTTGAATGACTGTGGAGATACGAGGAGAGGAAACAGTTCACTCAGAATTTCTGAGCTGATAAGTGGCTTTTGTGGTGTCTGGGACAGTATCAGAAAAGGTCTGCTCTGGCGGTGTCTCAGAAAGGCTCATGTGCTCCCGAAACCAGCTTTTCCAGTAGAGGATTTTAAACTGGACGTGGACATCAGAGACTCTAGGAGCTAAATAATGTTCTTGTTTTTTCAAGTCACTAATGAATATCTAGATGGAAGCTTTAATATTTTTCAATGAAGCAATTTTTGGAGGAGTCTATGCATATTCTAAGTCTCAGATTGTGCCTAATTTTCAGCCCAGCTGTTGGGTATGTTCAGTCCCCTAGGGCGGGCCCAGGGCTCTCCAGTGTTTTTGTTCAGGTGAATGGGTTTCCCTCCTTTAGATGGCTGAGCCATAAAATTTTTCCCGACTTCTCTCCATCAGACGTTTGGAACTTGTGGTTAGGCATCTTTCTTTCAACAGTATCTTTGAGCTTACTGATAAAATCTTTCCCCAAACTCTTATATGGACCAGATACTATGTAGTCTGAGCGTGGGATAAACATATGGCAGCCCTGATATTGGCTCTAATTTGCCATGAGCCATTGCTACAGCGTCCTGTGGAGTCTGTCTTGTCTCCTTTATGGAGAACTTTCGTATTTATATGTTAAAATTGTATGGAAGCATCATCACTGTTCAGTTTAGAGGGGCTCACCCTTTTCCTTGAAGCGTGAAAATATCATCCAAAACCCAGACATTCCTGGAAATAGTGTATGTACGGGTACATGCAGTTTTTATTGAAACTTTGCCAGTGATAGATACTGTGGGTTGACTAGGTTACTTTTAAAGGAGAGAACACTACCTTTTCTAGAAACTCTGTGTTGGACGTATTTCAGTTCAGTTCAGTTCAGTCGCTCTGTCATGTCCGACTCTTTGCGACCCCATGAATCGCAGCACGCCAGGCCTCCCTGTCCATCACCAACTCCCGGAGTTCACTCAGACTCATGTCCATTGAGTCAGTGATGCCATCCAGCCATCTCATCCTCTGTTGTCCCCTTCTCCTCCTGCCCCCAATCCCTCCCAGCATCAGAGTCTTTTCCAGTGAGTCAACTCTTCACATGAGGTGGCCAAAGTACTGGAGTTTCAGCTTTAGCATTAGTCCTTCCAAAGAAATCCCTGGGCTAATCTCCTTCAGAATGGACTGCTGGGATCTCCTTGCAGTCCAAGGGACTCTCAAGAGTCTTCTCCAACACCACAGTTCAAAAGCGTCAATTCTTTGGCACTCAGCCTTCTTCACAGTCCAACTCTCACATCCATACATGACGACTGGAAAAACCATAACCTTGACTAGATGAACCTTAGTCGGCAAAGTAATGTCTCTGCTTTTGAATATGCTATCTAGGTTGGTCATAACTTTTCTTCCAAGGAGTAAGCGTCTTTTAATTTCATGGCTGCAGTCACCATTTGCAGTGATTTTGGAACCCCCCAAAATAAAGTCTGACACTGTTTCCACTGTTTCCCCATCTATTTCCCATGAAGTGATGTGACCAGATGCCATGATCTTCATTTTCTGAATGTTGAGCTTTAAGCCAACTTTTTCACTTTCCACTTTCACTTTCATCAAGAGGCTTTTTAGTTCCTCTTCACTCTCTGCCATAAGGGTGGTGTCATCTGCATATCTGAGGTTATTGATATTTCTCCCGGCAATCTTGATTAGGTAGACTCAAATTTTTCCTACTAGGAAAGATTCTGTTCATAATGTGAGGTGAATTCCTGTTGTTGTCCCGTTATTATCCATTTTAAGTAAGTAACTGCCTTTTGGCGAAATTGGTATTGCTTATGTTTTCTTTTCTTAAAGGATCAGCTGTTTTCCTTACTGTTTATTCCATGTGAATTTCTGTATGGTACCTTCTGTTTTCTGTCTTAGCACTGAAATAGGCAGTTGATTCTCAGGGAAGCGCGCTGAGATGTCTCGTCCCGTGTTGAGTGTGCTCCCTCTCGTCTCTGAGCCGTGTTCTTCGTAGCGTGTGTCGGTCACGCGTCTGTCGCTCAGGCCCGCTCTCCAGTCACTGTTGTTGATTGGTCTCCCCTCTCAGTTCTTCTCTTAATCAGTGGTTAGTGATTTTTTTTTTTTAAATGAGGCCCAATTTTGGAAAAATTAAGTGTCTATGGGCTCCTCTCTGTTTTAAAATATATTTATACAAGAAATAATTCTGTTGAGCCAAAATGGAGGAAAAACATTGCAGTTCATTCTATCTTGGATTGCTTGTTTTAACGAGTTGTTCCGTTTGAGTGACTTACTATTGCTTCTGCATGAGCCGAGGACACCCTTTCTTCTGCCTTGTCCCATTTCTCCTCCTTGTCATCTGTAGATAGTGTCTAGTGTATAAATAATACCCTGTGATCATTTAATACCATTTTATTTAAGGAAGTTGGGTGGAATAGACAGACAACCCTGCTAAATAATTACACCCATGTGGGAAGATAGATAGAAGTCACATCACTTACTCAGGGTTGTTATTTTTAGAAAACTTTCTTCTGTGTTTTACTGACTTAATCTGACCATTTATAAACGTTCATAAGGAGATGAGTATATATTTTCCACCAAAGTTATCTCGTTAGTACTTGGGTAGTATTTCTAAATTAAATGGGCAGTTTAGATATTCTGTGGTTGCCTTATGACAAATGTTTTCTTACTGAAATGGATATATTCTAGTTCCTACTTCATAAATTTTCGAGGTGAACATTAGCAAAAGTAAGCATCACTGGTGAGAATGTTGGGGTTTCAGCTTGTCATGTGTGTGTGGAAGTTTCCAACTTACTTTATAGGGAGGGGTGTTTGGGCCAAGTTGCAGATGGTTCTCCTGACTCATCTGTGAGGGGACAGAAAACCCCCTTCCTAGCTGGTAACTCCCTTGGGCTCCGCAGTTTCCATGAAGCAATGTGAGCCCTACTCCTGCTTCAGCGGCTCAGCCCAAAGCCCTGTGGAGTATCTTGATACTGCGTGTTTGTCTGATAGATTAGTTTGCTGTTGTGAGTAAATATTCCTTCCACTCATTTCTCCTGACTGGACTTCGAGTGGTGTCCTTCCATCAGGACAGCCGCTTACCTTCACCCCAGTGTGTCTGCTTGCCGCCTCCAGCAGCATTCTGACTGATCGTGTAGCTAGCTTTCACGACCATGGCGAGTCTCAGCATGCTTTGAGAAGCCCTGTCTTTATTGTAAAGGTGGTGCTCAACGCGCTGCTCCTGGACATGGGTCGTGTCTTCCTAGTGAGGCGGTTGGGGGCAGTTTCTTTCCGGTCTCTCTTTCAGGAAAAGGTATGCCTTTCTGAAACAACTTGTCATTTTGGCCTTAAGTACTATCAACTCATGTGTATAATTGAGTTTTCCTCCTTACGTTTACTTCTAGAAAGCTCAGTGCCAAAGTTGTAACTCATCTCCAGAAAGTAGGATGGACTTCATGGAATGCATTTTATTTACTACTGTTATTTCTAGTTTCATCTTTTTTTCCCTTATGGGAAATTCCCATTTTATGTGAGTGGTATATTTTAACAACTTCATATAAATCAAAGCTCACATAATTCAAGGGAAGTTTTGCAACAGGGATATTTGTGAGGTAGGGTCAGTGTTTGTCAGGGAGGATGCGGTCTCCAGCGCTGTGCTCTGGGGGCATTGTGTCCAGCGGTGCATAGCCCTGTGATGAGACTTTAAAAACTATCCTTGCGAATATAGTGCACTTTAAATGGTGCTTTTTACTCTTCAAGATTGTGTTTTATTGTGAGGAATGCTTGCTCCTAGAGTGTGCTGAGCAGACATGGCATGTCCTCCCCTGCCAAAGAAGGGAGGGTTGCTTCACTTTTATACCAGGGTCCTTGCTGTCTACTCTGTCAGAAGTAACTGCTGCTCAAAGTATGTCACAGCTGTGCTGGTAAAATACTATATCTACTACTCCGGGGGAAATTCTCCCATTAGTAGGGGAGCAAGCCTAGGTGTTAGAGTATATGCGTGCTGCAGAGATATAGGACTATTTTCTACTCTTTCTAAGATTCATTCTTTAATTTTAAGCTAACATTTGATTTCTCTCTGTGTGTTTTATTCTTGAGCATTGAAATAGACATGAGTATTATATGAGTCTTGTTCTTCAGAAGATATTGGAGGTTATGCAGTTATCCATAGTATGTTGAAAGAAAGGCTACACAATGATACAAAAGAACGGTTTAGAAGAGGGAACAATTAATCCTGTCTCAGAGGTGTTCTGGGGGATGCTCATGAAGATATCTGGTTTATTTATTAATGGATTCTCCCAGTCAACATTGACTACATCTACGCTGTTGTGTTCCAAAGTTGAGCTGGCCTGTTGTGTTTGCAGATCATACACCCTCTGGTCTCATGCCCCGTCAATTTGGCTTGACGGACTGAGGCTAAGGATGCAGGGATGATGCACCTGTAAAGCGAAGGGGGAGTTTTATCAGGTGGGAGGTGTGGGGGAAAACACAGCAGAAGTGCTTTTTCTGAGAGTGTCTGGGCCAGCTGTTGCTTTAGGACAGGCCTTTCTGCAGGGGCGCCTTTTAAGGGAGGCCGCTAGTGAGGTGTATGTGAGCTTGGCTGCTCCTGCTCTAGTGCGTCCTGGGGCTGGAGGAAGAGGGTGGGCAGAAAATGAACAGGTAAGATGCCCGCTTAGCGCTGCTTAGGAGGGGAGCACAGGTGGGAGTATTCCTTCAGGGCGACGATGGAAGGGGTAGTGAGTTGGAATCCAGCGGGAGAGAACCAGGAACGCTGCGCCGCCGTCTTGTCTCGGTCCACACCAGGGGAAGCCAGCAAGCCTTTGGCGTGGAGCTCAGACCTCAGGGAGTATTCTCGGGTCACATCGCAGAGATGCTTCCTGGACCCTTGCCCTCTTCCCCTGCTCCAGCTACTCCCCTCAGTGCCAGTCGCCTCTCTTCATTCATACTTCAGAGGTTGCCTCCAAATAAGCCCTGTAGTCGTTTGTTTTACAGGCAGACCTTGTTTCCCAGTGCTTTGCAAATATTGCATTTCTTACAGATTAAAGGATTGTGGCAACCCTGTGGCAAGCAAGTCTATCAGCTCCATTTTTTCCAGTAACATTTGCTTACTTCTGGTTTCTTTCTCAACATCTGGTAATTCTCACAAGATTTTAAACTTTTATTATTGCTTTATTTTATGTTGACCTTGGATCAGTGATCTTTGATGCTGTTACTATGACATGAAGGCTTGGACTGATGGCTAGTTTTTAGCAATCAGTTTTTAGCAGTCAGATATTTTCTAGACATAATGTTATTACATACTTAACACAGTATAATGTAGTGTAAGCATAACTTGTATATGCACTGGGAAACTGAAAAATTCCTGTGACTCCCTTTCTTGCTTTATTGTGGTGGTCAAGGACGAAACCCGTGGTGTTTCCGAGGGGGGTGCATTGTGTTAGACGCGGTCTGTCCCAGCTCTGCACCCGACTTCCCCCTTCCTCTGTGCTTTTGTTCTTCCTGCCCTCATCACACTACCATGTTTCTTTCATCCGGATTGTCAATCTAAGTCACTATTTTATTTCAAGCTTCAGTATGAGGTGCTGGCCTTCTATGAGTTTCTTCCTTGTTTATTCCATCTCTAAATTGTGTTTATTTTTTCATCATATTCCTATGGAACTTTGCTGAATAAAGAATATATACATACACAGTGACTCAGTGGTAGAGAGCCACCTTTGTATGTGTGTGGGTTCAATCTCTGGATCAGGACGATCCCCTGGAGAAGGAAATGGCAACCCACTCCAGTATCCTTGCCTGGGAAATCCCATGGACAGAGGAGTCTGGTGGGCTACAGTCCATGAGGGGAGTTGGGCAAGACTTAGTGATTAAACAACAGCATATATATATATATATAATATATAATATATATATATATATAAAATATATATATATATATAAACTCCATCTCCCAAAGCAGAAACCCAAAAAACTATAATGATACTGTGTATAATTATGTAATCTAGTACTAGTTCATTGAGTTACTACACCAGAAATGTATGATTTAGTAATGATAATCTTTATTAAATGAGGAATGCCTCCTTTTTCATTCCTATATATAAATAAGATAAAATTGAATTCTGTGGAGAAGGTGAACTATACCTTTTCTAGTATGAATGTTCTAATTGTTTTTTCATATGTTAGTACATTGTTGCTTAATATGACAGGCTAATTTTTAAGGACTTTTGTGGGGCTACCATTTAGTTTAGTAGTTCAGTCAGATCTTGGGTATAAGAATACCTGCTCTTTTAACTCTCTTTGAAGTCAGTAAGTGATCCCCACGATGATCAATCAAATATGCTAAATGTTCAGAAGGTAGGTGTTTTCCCTTGGCAGGCATCTAGAATATTTTTGGCCATTCTCTTCTTTTATTTCACTTAAATTGCTTTTAGAACACTGGGGCTTATACATCTGGACTCTGACTAAAATATGCCCTAAGCTCTTATCTTTAATTCCCAGTCAGCACCAGAATTAAAGAGAACAAAGGCCTATATGTTCACTGCAGCCTTCAATTATGCTTAATTACCAACTTTCATACAGTTTCATTATACAGTACTGACTTCTTGTGAGACTTTCTTTATATTCATGATGTCTTGGTAGTTGCTTATAAAAGTCCAAGTTTAAAATTTTTCTGAGGAATTTTCAGGAAACTTACAAGCTTTCTGAAGTAATTTTGGTAAAGTTGGATCAAAGCAATTTGGTGATTCATTTTAACAGATGAAAAACAAGAAGTTTACATTTTGTCATGCCACAGAGCACTGATGGGAGAAATTGAGGGCTTGTTTACCTGGTATTCTCCAAGACATCTCCCCTCAGCCCCGGGCCGCTCGAGGATCCCACTGTCAGCTTCAGACCAAGGGCCGCCCCCCCAGTCCTGTGCTGCCCCCTCCCTGGCACTCAGAGGGAACAGGCAGGCAGCCACGCCCCTTATGAGGCAGGTCGGCCTCCTGGGGATGCCAGCCGTCTGCAGAATGACTGCCTTCTGTTTCAGCAGGCCCTTCATTCCCTTCAGAACCATCATGATGCCCACTGATAGGATCTAAGATACAAGGTTGAATCATATGAAATCAACACTTAGGTTAAAAACCATCAAATACTGGCAGTTTCCTATGAGGCAAACCTAATTCTATTTAGAACTGTTTCTGAAATGTGATGTTACTATCAAAATCTGCTTTTCAGGGAAGTAATAATTTCCATTGTGTTTGAATGTAATCCTGTTCTTGCTTTTTTTAGGGACAGTGAGTGATTCCCTTATGTAGTATGTGGGTATAGAAATTGGGTCAGGGTACGAGGAAACCCATCTCATCATACTTTGTTCACTGTTTCCACTCCGTGTCCACTGAAAGCCATGTTGGCATGCCTTCTAGGCCTGGGCCAGCTGCATTTTCAAAGCCCAGGTTTTGTCTCATTGTGGAATTCCTGCCCTGGATCTGCATTCTATGTAATCTCTTCTTACTCCTAAGAAGACTGATGTACAGTTTAGCACATTCTGCTTTGTTTCTCTTTATTCTTTTAAAAACACCAGGTTTGTACCCTGGGTCCACACAGATGATTTCTTGAGGGTTATGGTTTCCAACTGTCCTCCTTGTCTCAGGCTTTCAGAAGGTGATTGATCTTCAGTGAATATTGATAGATTTAAGATATTAAAATTCTCATTGAAATTTTCCTTTTTTAAGATGGACTTTTTCCTAACTGGTGTAACATACGATTTATAGTCACATTTTAATAAAAGTATTGCAAAATAGTGTATGTAACTATCTGTGGTCCTGCCTGTTAATTGCGTCAACCTCAAATGCATTCTTCCTGAGTCACTGTGGATTTATTGTCTTCTCATTTGGGAGGCCCAGGACACATGTTCTCATTCCTCAGGGTTATGGTGACATGGACATGGATTTATAGTTATACGAGTACCAAAAAAATCATACTATATATAAACACAGCATTTTTTTATAGCATAATAAGTGCTTATTATTAGATAAAAACGTTTTAAAGAAACTTTTAGTTACTGAGGTTTAAACCATATCTGTGTCTCTTTTTTCATGCTAATCTGGTGCAGAAAGGGATTATGGGAAATAGTAGATTCAGTGGAATATATATGAAGTTTTTTAAAAATTATACACAAATTTTCTTTGAAGCTAATTAAAACAATAATTTCCCCTTTCATTCTCACAGTGCACTGTAATATTGAGAATTTTTTTTCTCATTTCACATTTATAATTAAATAATAATGGATATGCCATATATTTTTGGCAACTAGGAGGTAGTAGTCTTACGGCTGGATATGTGGTCTTTAAAATTTTATGCTTTCCTTTTTCTAAAAAAATATTATTGATATGATAATCAGATTTTGAAGATTAGGAAAATTTCTAACAAAAGAATTAACCCAATGCGTATTATTTATTAGTACTCATAGTAGTAGCAATATATGAATATATTTAAAGTTTCAGTGAATTTTTGGTTTCTCTCTGTTAAACAGAAACCAAAAATTTTACATGGAACACTACTGTGTAAAACCAGTAAAAACCAGATGCTCTGTCTGAAGCCGCCAAGGAGTCCAAAGACTCCATCAGTGGTGGGGCACCTTCTTTGTGTCTCAGAGAAGCCTTAGGCTCCTTATCACACTAAAGAGAATCTCTACACACAGCACTCCTTTACTTGTACACTAAGCCATTGACGTTTGCAGCTTTCACGTTTACAGTATTGTTGATCCCTAAGTGACGAGACGCTGGTGTGCTCCGGCGCTCCGAGCCCGAGCTCTTAATTTAGCTGGAATGCGGGCCCGCCTTCAGGCCTCAGTGTGCTCGGCTCATCATAGCTGTCTCACGCCTCTGGAGAACATAAAGACCAAAGCAGGTTAATCAAACAGATCAAGGTCTGGATCTGATGGAAATAAAAGAAAGAATGATAAAAATGTCAGAGTGTAGTCACTCTGAGCTAGAGATACATGATAGGACTGAATTAAAATCTGGAATGTAATGTTCTAGTTCTGATGTTCAGTGGAAACTTCACAGATGTTCATTCTCTTATTGAGTGAGTAAATTTAAAAAATGGGGCCACAAATGGACCAATGATGAGCAGAATTTATTTGGCCCAGTTTTGTGCCCTGAGGTCTGTGTAGTGAGACCCTGGTCTGCCACATTCAAACGACCCACATCATGCTTGATGGGCAACAGAGAGAGTTG
>NC_068931.1:4112500-4170000 GCF_023091745.1 Budorcas taxicolor | reverse complement strand
CTCTTGCAAGCATTGTTTTTAATCGGTCTTCTGAGTTTAACTGCAGAGCTATGAGTCAGAACCCAGTTTTTGGTCTCAGTTTTGTTTTAAGGGTTTATTAGTTTATGACAAAGTTCAGAATCTGATTGTGTAGTGAAGACGCTCTCTCTGTTGGAAGAAAAACCTTATTATTTTATATCCATAGGTTCATTTTATGTCTTGTGAAACACGATGAGGGAGCTTTTCTTGCTTTCAGACTTAATTCCATTTTTCCATAGAAACTGCTTGATCTTTGAACTCCCAGAAGAATGACAGAAAATTTGAAATTTGTGTTTAGATTTATAATAGTTTTGATGCTTTAAAATTAAAATAATTTTAATCTCTTACTTGAGCTAATAGTTTACTGTTTTTTGTTGCATCTGCAAATGTATTAAAATATGGTAATGCAGTTAACATCAAATCATAATGAAAATTTGTTAGTTAAAGGCTATTTCAGTCTATAAAACTTTGATTACTAGGAATTTAGCTGTGATTTTATGAGTTTTCCCATATGATTGCCCACAAATTTTTATGTTGACTAAAATTGTAAATTGTTTAAACTGTTCAAACAAATTACTTAGCAATTAAACCTTCAGCAAAATTGTAATTCATTTAAAATTTAGCACAGAGGTTTGAATCTCTTTCTGAGGAGAATAACTGAACATAATAGTGAAATATGCAAATTCAATGTTTTGCATGAACTGTTTCCCACAGGACAAACACATTCCCAGCACTGGGGAAATGAAAGCTTTTCTGCTAATGGGAAATGATTTTGTAGTAAGTGATCACATGTGAGAATTCCTGTTTTTGAATTTTATCTAAATGTCATTGTTTGACGCGTAAATTTTTAAAATTTAGGTTTCATTCCTCATATGTAGCACTTCAGATTTTAATATTTAAACTCACATGCAACTGAAGTCAGGTACCATTGATTTATCTTAGGTGTTACTTGTTATGCTGAGAATTGTATAACCTGAGAACATTAAAAAGAGTAAGTTGGACATTGGTACCAAAATAACTTTTTAAAAAAGTGTTTATTCCTGTTCGTTTCACTAGATAGAGACAGTGATACTGTGGTCATGTAATGTATGCTTCAGCTCCATGTTGAAATGTGTACTGTTTGGATTAATGTGAAGTGGTCATCTGTTAAATAAGGGTTTCTCGTGTGGACCTGCCTCAGCACCCGGATGCAGCAGTTGCACGGGGAGAAATGTCAAGCCTGATTTACATATTCAGATTAGTTTTATGTAGATTGTCACTTTGAGGTTCTATTTCAACAGTGTTGCCATTCTTGACAAAAACCTTTATTTTTGGTCTCTTTTCTTGATTGTTAGCCAAAGCCTACCAATACCATTACTTTATTATTACACTTTAGTTTTGGCTAGAAATATCATGGTCTAACTTAATCACTCATTCATTGAGTCCTCATCGTTTTCAGTGACTTTAGTTACAATGCAAGATTGCTGTCATTAAGGAGAGTCAGAGGAGTGTCCTTCGGTACACACAAACAAAAATAAGTACACACAGTCTTTCTCTACATTTTTAAGTCAAATAAAAATATTCATGTGATATCACCTGAGCACAGAGCACATTTAGTCAAAAGATAAAATTAAACTGTGTGAGTTCAGAATTTGGTCTGTGCTTGGTCTCAGTGCTACACACCATTTTTCTATTGTAGTTTTGTTCTTCTTGAGCTTATTTTGTATACTTTAGGACTTCTGAGTCTGCTGATTAGATTGTATTTCATTACTATTTTAACTCAGCTGTGATTTGCTTTGTTCTCATAATACGATTTTATTCTCATATTTTTTCCCATAAGCAAAACTTCAGTCACATTGCTCACCCACCCCCTAACTTTTCTAATGGTTAAGATCATTTATCTTTTCTGCTTGTTTCCTGGTAGTGTTGTTTAATGAAAGCAAACTTCTTACCACTTGCCTCCTAAAATTCATGTTTTCCTTACCATTTTATGGCCTAATTAATTATTTAAGTTTTAAAGGAAATCGAATAGTTAAAAAAAATCAGTGCTATATATATATATGTTCACATACACACACGCATATACTCATATATGCATATATATGTTACTGTGATGGGAGGAACCCTACAGCCAATCTTTATTGTTTCCTGTTTGGAGCATACATCAACTCAGACCATTTTACATACTGAAATTTTTGACCAGCACCTTAGTTTGTTGCCCGCATAAAATGGAATCCCAGTGTCACAGTAAATGTTTCTCTGTTGAATATGTTTTTTTTGCTAGATAATTTGACCTCCTTCATCCTTGTCTTACTCTATTACTGATGAGAAAACTTTTGTCTAATATTTCAGTTTCTGATTCCAGAAACTAAATAATTATTACCGTTATTTGTGACTCAGACATAGCTTGTTAATATTCAAATTCATCATGCCAATGTATATATGTAATTCTATTGATGTTTCAAAAAGTCATCCTAAAAATTTTAAGTGTTTTTCCATTCTTAGACATTTTGTTAGGTCTTGTTTTCCTTTGTTCTGTTAGGAAAATAGCTTAGAAGATAAGTAGTTCATATTGTTGTTGAGGTTCTGAGATAATTCCTGTTTGGGATACTTTGAAATAATAATGATAATAGTGTTATATGAATCTTGTCTTGATCATCAGTGAATAACTTTTTAAAGTTAATAATTGTTTTGACTTGAGTACACTGAATGATCGTTTAGCTGAAAACTGTAAGATACTTAGTTTGTCACAGTATTCTTTGCTCAGTATATATGAGATTAATTTTATAAATTTCATTTTGTTATCCATGTGCTTACAAAAGCTTTATAAATGTGGGCCATGGAAATGATAGTTTAATTGTATCAGTAATACTCTGAGTCAAAAGAGTGTTCTGTCAAATCATTTGGCAGCATTTTAAATTGTTATTTTATATTTTCTAAGTGTCTTCAATTATAGCTTGAAAATGAAAGGCAGTTGAATATAAGTACACACATCTTCAACCTGTAACTAAGATGCGATTTATTATTTCCACCAAAATTTCATAACAGAGAACAGATACACATGAATGTCTCTTCGTTGGTTTGCTTTTGATGCCAGTGATAGCAGTGCAGTGGATAGAAAGCAAGTATGAGTGTATGGGCTTCACATGGAAAAGTGTTCTGCCATAGCAGCAGTGAACACCCTTAACCTCCCCAGTCACCTCTTAAATTAACACTACTCCTTGTGGAAATGACAGAATGAGAGTGTGAATTGCTCTGTTTGAACAATAAACATTCCCAAAGTCTTTGGAGTACATAGGCCCTTCAGAATGGGATCTGCACATGACCTTGCTGGAAGGAAATGCTCTTCCTTAGAAATACAGCCATTTCCTTTTCCCTTCTCATCTCACATCAGAGTCTCTTCAAAAATCAAAACATTTTATTTTGAAAAGAACTTCTTAATTAAATGACTCATGCTCCCTAAAACATGGAATCAGCATGTATAAGGACGAAAATAAAATTGCAGGTCACAGCTCCCCAAGATGCTACTGTTACCCTGCGCCCATGCCTCTCACTGAGTAGTAACTTCTCTCACTCCTCCTAAGGGTATAAATATATGGATAGAAGTTTGTATAAATGAGACTCTTAATGATCATAATATCTCACTACTTCCTACGTCTCATTCATACATTGTGGATATTATTCTATATGATTTTATAAATACAGATTTGAATTATAATTTAGTAACTTTGTAATCTGTTGTTTATATGTATCAAGATATTACTATTTCATTGACATTTATTATGTTTCTATATTTTTAACTCTGATAACAGTGTTGTGTGTAAATCTTTTCTCAAGTTAGTAAATTATTTTTCTTGTGTAAACTCTGGGACTGCTCAAGGTATCCATATTTTGTTACATTTGATCTCTCTTGTACCTCATTCTCCCAAAGGGCATGGTTATTATTTTACTGTGTGTATTTTAAGGGTGGGGAATGACAATATTTTTATTTTACATATTTTATGTAACCAAATACAAAATGTGAGGTTTTAAAGTAAATTTTTATTTTCTTTGCATTAGATCAGTTTAAAAATTCCTCTTGTACTCATTTCATCATCCCTTTCATTAATAATGCTTTGATAGGAGATATTGACAAATATTCTAGGTGTTTGAAATATCAAGTAATGATTATCCAGTGAAAGAAAATAATAATGCTTAATATTTTCAAATTTAGATTTCATATTTTCATGTCTACTGGTTTTAAAGTGAACACGTTTTATCAAACTCTTGGTGTTCCAGGAAAGCGTTAATAATTATGTTTGTAATTGTCAAAGGTTGAGGATAAATGTGGCAGTCTACATTCTAACACAGTGAGCTGTCAGCCAACCGTGGGTGGAAATTTTTCCCTTGTCCAGTGCGTAAGAATTCTAAGGTACCTTAAGATATCATACCATATAGAATGCAGTAATGACAGATGAGGAATGGAGGTGATAATACACTTTTGTCACTGTTGTTAAATAAAACCGAGACCTTTTCTGGCTCTTAGTGGGTGACGGCTAGTGAGGTTGGGGCCCAGTTTTACAAGTCTATAATTCTTAGACAATTTTGTTATGTGTAAAGATCAAATGAGCCACAGGCACTCAGTCTTCCAAGTCCCATCTTGAAACGCTTTATCCCAGTCTTTAGCCATCAGACTGATGGAGGCTCCCGAGGGCCCCTGCAGTGTGGGGTTGGCCATCCTGGCACTGAGATTGTCCTGGGTCTGCTCTTCCTGACGGCTTTGCCCTTGTTGGGAAGGCTCCCCTTCATCCAGCCTTGTGCCCGTGCTGCCGCCAGGCCGCTCCCAGGAGGGAGACTTGAACTCCCTGCTAGAGAAGACTTGCTGGAACTTCTTGAGTGTGGCTTTGGGGTTTCTCTGTATTTGGAACCAAGTGGTGGAGTTCACTTTGTACTGATAAGGAAGGTTGCACAGTGTTCACCTTTTGAGAGCAGCTGTGTCCCTTACACATATTTACAATTTTTGAATTGATTTTCTGAAAAATGTTTTATATGGCTTCTCTTACATCTTACTAGATTTTTTTCTGAAATTTTAAAAGGGCAGAGTTTTAAGAAATGGGTCAATCTTACCAGAAAATGTATAAGCTGTTTCTGGTTCCCTGTACAAAAGAAAGTTTGGTGTTTCTACTTGCATTGTATTTATCTAAGAACCAGGGAAGCTGTGTTGTGTTACCCTGGATCCGGGTGTTAGCAGTGAATGGCAGAGATAATGTGGTTTTTATCAATATTAATACTTACTGGGGCACTGTTTCAAAAAGGTCAGGAATGACGGAGCGAAAAATTTTCGCAAGAATGCTTTATAACGTGTCTTGAAAACATGAAGCAATTTAACCCACTTGATTGTCCTTGGCTGCCGTGGAGAGGCCGTGTCTGGAGGGCTGGGGACCTTGCCAAGAATACAGAGCGGTAGGGCCTCCCCGGGCCAGACCGGAGAGGGCTCCTCAGAGCTGCCCTGACCCCCAGCTGGAAGGGGCTGCGGGCTGACTGAGCCCGACTCACACACGCTGCATCGTCTCCTTTCTTTCTCTCCCGTGGAGGGTACGCCTTTGCACCCTTGTTACTTGTAAGTCATCACGCATTTGTGGACTGGTCTCCTGCTTTGCACAGAGGAACTGTTGTTTTAATAATTACACACTCAACTTTTATTGAATTGCCATCATCAGTGATTTTTTTGGGGCGGGGGAGGGCCTCTTAATGTTGTGGGGTTAGACAGTTTTTTGAAAATGACCGTCCAGTCGTAGCTTCTCTCTGCACACCACGTGACAAACACACAGCATTACCGGGAAGGCTCCTATTAATTACTGTAATTAACACGTGACTTGAGGAGTCTTAGATTAATCAGCACGTGACTCTTGGTTATTTGTACCCTTGTGGGAATTTTTCGCCACCAAATGCAAATACTGGGCTGAAAATATTGCTTTGTTTGTCTGTGGAGAGAATATTCATCGCAGTGGTACTGTACATCCAGGAAAACAGAAAGTAATTAAAATGTTGATTACTCTAGTAAATCTCCAAAATGTCCTATTATTTGTGTTTCGTATGTGCTCACATTTCTGAGAAGTTAGCTTTTGCACAACAACCTACCATGATTATCTGATCTCCTCCGGAAGGTTAGCTGAGTTGTTTCCTATATTACTTAGGAAAAAATTTCTTTTCACAATTGAAAATGTCAGCATCAATTTAAAGTAACACTAAGCATGTGCTTGCTTTCTGAATATTATCCTCCAGCCACCCTGCTGAGGATCTGGCTGTGACAGTTTGATTAGATCATCAATCCTCACTGTTAACAGCACTTTTCCTGAACACCTGGGCTGCCGGGTCACATCTGAATCTAGCTACCGTTGTTTCCATGACCCAACGTGCGTTCACCATAGCAATTTACATTATGTGTGCAAATTAAAAGTTACCTTATAACAACAGTTTACTTTAAAAAATGACCTCGTTTTCCTCCACGTTAAAGTTGTGTTACAGGAGTTTCGCCTTGTATGATGAAAGACTCTTGTAGACATAGTCACCCGCCATGATGAAGGTGTGCTTCTTTTTTCGTTTTACTTAGGCTTTTTGGATCAGAATCTCTAAAAATGAAAATAATCTCGTCTTTCATCTTCTTGTGCTATTTAGAAATCCACTTTGATTGTATTTGTAAATTTTGATTACATTTTACTAGATTTAAACCTAAGTAAATAATTGAATTTGTCATCTATTGCTGAAAATTTTTCTGCTTTCTGCTCCTAAATTCTCCACTTGAACTGTCATAATGGTCTGATTTATTCTTTCCTATTTATAGTCATACCAATAGAGATAAATACCTACTTACATTTTCAATGCAAATTGTTTAGTAGCACACTGCAACATAAACACACTGTTAAATCTAGCATTATCAGATTTTTTTGGTACCATAATAATTTGTTTTTCTCACAACTTTTCATTTATATAATGAGGGGAAGAAAATATAAAAATTATCGTCATTAAAATTTATAACTTTGGTGTAAAGGCCTGACTTCTGTTACTTAAGCAAAGTTTTACTGTGCAGGTTTAAACAGTATTAAATGTTTTTACTTGATATTGGTAGAGACAAAGAAGAGTCAAATATAAATTGTAGCTTCTGTTTTAGCTGGAACTTATTATTGTTTTTTAGTTGTTAGTTGTTTATTATTTTAAGGTACATATGAACTTTGTATAAGCATGTCAGAGCGGTGTGTTGTTTTGATGAGAAAATCATATCATCTCTCCCTGATTTCTCAACTTTTTAATTCTTTCCTTCTTTCATGTTTAGTGGAAGAGCATATGGGTGTGTATATTAAAAAGGACTTTTCCTATTTCTGATACCCTACTCTTGTTTTCCCAAAGATGTAAATCTTTTGGAGCCATTAAAATGTTTCATCCTTATTTTTAATGACCTATTACTTCATAGGACATAGGTAACTGTTATTAAATAATACTAAATATTCAAAAGGAAGATTGTGCTTTGTCGAGCTCGAAGCCACCATGTGTATGACTAGGTTTTCTGCAGTGAGTGAGCCGTAGTCTGCTGGAGCCAGGACACGCACGTCCCAGCTAAGCTGCCTCTCTTCCTTGGACCTCATATTTTCATTAGCATGGCTAATGTTCATAGCAAGATCTTTGTCATCTCTCAGAAAGTCTGTAACCGTTGTGAACTCCCAGGCATTTGACAGTGGCACAATGTGATATGTTGAAAGTTCATTTGCTTCCTAAGCGGCTGACCTAGTTTTAATTCAGCCTTTTCTCTATCCAGCTGTGTGACCTTGTGTACGTTACTTTAAATCTCTGTCTCTGTCTATGCATATGTGGGATTCTAGAAAGAAAGTGAGAGCCAGGGTAACAGCACTTGAGTTCCGGTTGTGTCCGTAAGTAGCTCTGTTTCCTAGGGCAAGTCTCTTTGACTCTCTGAGTCTCAGTTTCATTATCTGTAAAGCTGATGTGATAAGATGTAGACTATTGGGAGGATCAAATGAGACAGTAAGTGAAAAGCACTGTAAGGGAAATAAAATAACAACATGTCATAATGAATAAAACTCTAGCATAGAGTTATTAAAATCTAGTACCTGAGTTTTAATCCTGAAATAGCCATCTTATGAACTGATGCAACCTTAACCAAGTCATTTAATTTCTGATGCTCAGGCTATTGAACTAAAAATATGGGGAAAGATTTTTTCAAAATTTCACAAGGAGCAGGTTAGATGAGGTTCAGTACGTAAGTGGCATCGATGGTGTTGATGCAGAGTAGGTGCTTCATACGTGCGCATCACCTTTACGTGGTGCGTTTGTTCATATAGCAAGATTTACTGACGCCTGATCTGGTTTTAAGTTCTCGGAGTGGAGTGCTGAGCAAGGTAAAGATGCTCTTCTTCTGGTGGAAAAGTCAGAAAATGAGCAAGCCAGTAAATCATTTTGGAAAACTTGAGTGCTATGGCCAGAGTGGGGGTGAGAGGTCCGGGGGTGACAGTCAAGCAGTGGGTAGGATTATTAGACTGTTCAGGCAAGGCCATCTCCAAAAAACATTTTGTAAAACTATCTTTGAGAAAATTGTAGACTCATGTGCCACTGTATGCAGGTAATGAAACTAAGACTGTTATTTCTGAGGAATTGTGAGTAGAAACTTGAACGATGAGCAGGAACGTGTCAACGCGTGTTCTAGGCAGAGGGACGAGGGAGTGCACACTCTGAGGTGGGAACCCAGGGGAACCTTGGGTTTGCTGAGCAGGGTCCCTGTGGTAGTGCCCCGTGCCCCCGGAGGTGCGTGTGCTGAGCACGGCCAGGCCGCGGTCTGATCACGCGGGCCTCTGGAAGGTGCGGGGAAGGCTTGGGGCGCTTGGTGCCGTGGGTGTGCGTGAGAAGACTTGAAAGAGCAGGCAGCACTCTGGATGGTCACTCTGGTTGCGTCACAGGGCGCTGCTCCAGGTCTCCCGGGTAATTTTTCAAAGATCTCGACACCGCCCGCTTCCCCCACACCCCTGCTGAATCTTAAATTGGACTTTAGCGTTGTTTCATCCTAAGTATAGATAGTTGTGCAGGGTGTAGTTTCTAGTGTATGGTAAAAGTTGACATTGTAAAATATTATTTATGCCGCTTAAAAATGCATCCCACAGACTGTTAGTACCGTGGTGATCCGACGCACACTATCATCCATTTAAAAGATGCATGACGAAGCTCTTCTCCAGCTGTCAGAGAATTTACGTCTGTTCTTCTTCTTGAACTCATAGATCTTTCCCATTTCCCCCAGAGATTTTTTTATGGTTTTTATGTGTGGAAATATTTTAATGATCATCCCATCATATGTGTGTGTGTGTGTGTGTGTGTGTGTGTGTGTGTAGGGCTTCCCAGGTGGCTCAGTGGTAAAGAATCTGCCCGCCATTGCAGGAGATGCAGGTTTGATCCCTGGGTCTGGAAGATCCCCTGGAGAAGGAAACAGCAAGCCACTCCAGTATTGCTTTGGAAACCTTACGGACAGAAGAGCCTGGCAAGTTACAGTCCATGGAGTGGCAGAGTCAGACACAACTTAGCAACTAAACAATAGCAACTTATGCATGTCTATATACACACAGTGAAGTAAGGTTATTTTTTAGGATGTCTGGCCGTAAAGCTCTAAATGTTCATTGGATTATTATTTTAGTTTGTATTACTGATACCCAGTTGATTGAAACAACAAAATTGATACAAAATTAATAAATTATTAAACATATAAAGTATAATGTCATTGGAATCTCTTATTGAGATGAAGAGGGTTTTAAAAATTTCAATTCATGTTCCCATGGATGAATGTTATTACTTCAACAGAATGAAACACAGTCTGGTGGGAATTAATAGAAAATATAAATGATATTGAGATACTGTAACTGTGTGGCTTAGAAAGAAGTTCCAATGATTATTAGGTACATTGGTTATACATTATATATATTTCTCTATTGTTTGTATCATGTCATTGTGTAGGATCAATTATTCTGTTTTAAAAAGTTAATCTAATTCTAATGAGTGCATGGTTGGAATGGATAAGTTTGCAGAAAGGTTCCCGATGAATGGATAGATGTATGCACTTAGCTAAAAGTTACAGAATAGTCTTTATGTAAAAATTAATGGTAAAGTTCCTCCTACTAGTTTGAATAAATGCTTAACAGAATATATTTGTTGAATTATCTCTGAGAAATGTCTCTTGTACTGATATAATATTGGTCTCCTGGAAGTAAATATAGAGTCTTCTATTTATTTCTTCCTTCTTGAAGTCACAAAAAGTAAATACCTGAGCCAGACGGAGATGTGTGGATGAGAGTGCTCTTTCTCTTGCCTTGTCATAAGGAATGTTTTCTGTGACAAATTATTTCCCAGGATTTAAAATGAAGCGAAAACTGAGGCAGTTCCATTCTAGAGAAGCCAAGGGTCTTTGCTGTGCTTTTTTTTGCCTTAGTGAGCTAGAGTTCCACTTGTGTCAGTGTTTCTAACCTGTGCTCTTTTTGCTTTCTCTCCTTTACAAGTGATGTCAGTCATCAGTAATAATTCAGGATGATGAGGCACGAGCTCTGAGCAGAAACTAGAGATGCCTCCCACCACCCCATCGACATGTGCCTGCATTTAGAACATTTGATTTAGGCCAAGGGTCCTGTGTCCATTTTCATAGAAATATGTACATACAAGGGAAGTCTGTAAGTTCCGCTAGGTTGATGGTGCCTTGGTTACAGAAAGGGCTCCTTTCCCTGGTGACTCTTTAACCCTTGTGAACACAGTGTAGGAAGGGTGAGGAGGATGCCTTTCGGTGAGAGAAAGGCGGCTGTGATAGGACGTGGTCAGCGATCCCTGGCCTGTGGCTCTGCCTCAGGAGCTTTCCTCTGCAGATCAGAAAAAAGAAGGAAAGAAGGAGAATGAAGGATGCGGGGGGCTACTGGACCCGCATCCTCTTCCATGTGCCCTCTGAGCCTGTAGAGATGACTTGTCACAGCACAGAGCATAGACTGGTGAGGGGAGGACATTGAGGGGAGTTAGTTCAGGCGAGAGACAGTGTGGTTTGGACAACAGGGTAGGATCGTCACATTTGGGGCCCATTTTGAGAGTGGAACCAATAGCTTTGCAGAAGGGTTGATACGAGATGGAAAAGAAGAATGAAAAGTGGAGCGGGTTGCTCCACTGATGATGCTCTTGGCTGAGATGCAGGAGACTGGAAGGACCACTTACTGAGAGGTTGGTAATCAAGAGTTAGGAGTGGAGTACCGTCAGATGTTTAAATGGAGCTGGTGGCTGGCAAGATGTGTTTGTAGCTGTAGAACAGAAGGCAGACACCAGGTCCGGCAGGACCCTGTTAGGAGGGAGAGGCCTGCACTTGTTGTCTAAAGCGGACCCTGGGTGTGACTCCCCAGTGCACATGTGCCATGGAGAAGAGAGGGAAGGGGACCGAGCCTTTGGTGATCCACTTGAGGTCAGGAGGCTGGGAGGAAGCTGCAGTGGATTCAGGGAGCAGCGTGTAGGGGAAAGGTGGAGTGTGGACATCTTAACACTAAGCAGCGTAAAGACTTCAAGGAGGGACTTGACTTTGGGGAAATGGTTATTTGTAACATCAAGACATAGAACTAGGCCTTCAGAGCAGTAAGAATACTGGAGTCTGTTGAACTGGATGGGTTTTGAGATGCCATCATTCCCCCAAGTCCTAGGGTGTCATAATGTCAGACCTGCCTCTGGAGACATGCCTGGGGCCTTTGTTAAGCAGGGCTTCTCTGGTCATGCTGGTGGCATGAGGAATCAGAAGCTCTCCTCCTCGTGTGACTGGCCCTGGTAGTGTCCTCACTACCCACAGGTCATTCTGGAAAACGGCGAAGGATCCCAGCTCCATTTCCGCTAGCGACTCCTGAGTCGCTGTCACTGTCACACTGCGTGTTACCGTTGTGTTCAGTCCTCAGAAGTGACCTGGCAGGGATCCTGCTTGATTGTAGAACCGCTTCCCTTGGGTGGTCTCTTTGGGGAGTCTTTTTCCTAAAATATATGTTTCTATGTGTTTATGGTTCTGAGGTAGATTAAAATATGGAGAGGCTTCTATTCCATGATTTATTCTATTTTTGTATTAATATTTTTAAAAGATTTAATTTCATGGTTGGTATTTTGCACATCATAAACTTTTATAGTTATTCATTTATGAATATGAGAGTTCTGGCATATAGTTTTGTATTTTTTAAGACCTTTGGAGATGTTGATGAAACTGTCATAGTTATTCTCTTATCTTATTTTTCACTTATCAAAGAAGATTCATATTTTTTTCTCTGAGTAGTCTCATCAGCTGATATATTGAATTGTCTTCTTAGAGTGCATCAGGATTATGCTGTGAAATCCATGTGTGTTTTAAAGCAGAGTATCATTATATAGTTATATCCCGCTCTTAGCTTAAACTGTTAGCAGCTTGAGAAAAAAGCAAATAGTGTGATTAGGTCAAATGCTGTGTTTGTCTTCATCTCATCCAGTGTATCAGGCAAGTGTGGTTCATAGTTTTATGTTTTTATGAGTCACTTTAATTTTAATTTTTCACACTGCGAATGACCTGGGGGAGGGGATGGCCTCTGGTCCTCAGCCTGGCCGAGGAGGGCTCGCTGTCTCTGGAATCAAGGTTCATCTAGTTCCGGTCGTCCGGCTGCTTCCGTGCTGTGGCCGGGAGTGAGGAGGCTGTTGCCGTGGGGCTTGGCTGCTCCAGTCTTATCCGGAGGTGGAAGCCCATGGTTTATAGAAAACTTTCTACAAGTTTTGTTAATGATTTGTTACTCAATCGTTAAGATAGTATTGAAAGAACTCTTGATAAACGGAGTGATGCAGTGGGGTGATGCGGGACGAGTGTTTTGCGTCGTCTGCATGGTCTCCAGCCTTCCCTTTTTACAAGTGTGTTGTTTCTAGTCATTTTACTGGAAGCATGTAAGTGACATTAAGAAACATTCACACAGGTAACATTAAGAGCAACGTAAAGAAAAATTCATACGGCAAATATTTTTCTTTATTTTAAATGGCTGTTATTCATTTTAAAAGATCCTAAATTTTGCTTATTTGAACTCTTTTTAAAACTCGATCAATTTAAATGTAAGATCCCCAGTGAAGTAGAAAGTCATTCGGTTTGTTGAAGAACAATCAGTGAGATTTTTGTCCTCAATCACGGTTACCAGTGTCCTGAGTGTCATTCTGGATAATTACAAACACAGAAACGAATAAACAAAAAAGCGTATTTTACTACCAAGCTGGATTTTTAGGGAATACGTTTTTAAAATTAGGATTTAAGAAATACCTCTTAAAAATGATGTGATCTGATTGCACAAATAATTCTTACTTATGTAATTTAATGAAATTTTAATTTTATGTTTGCATCTTTGTTGAGACTGAGATCACCCTTCAGTGGTTTATTCTATAGCACTTTTCATGTTCCCTTCAGTTAGATATGGTCTGGTCCTCTCACAGCGTCCTTGATATCACACATTTGCAAATTATCCACATTTACTGTGTTTAACAATTTTTCTAACTTTGTATTGTGAAAGAATTTTGAACACACAGATGCGTTAATGAGAAGCACTGTGATCGCTGTGCCCTGACCACTCAGCCCAGCATCTGCAGGACTGTGTCTTATCTGCTTTCATCCCCATCTCCTCTCTCATATCCCCTCGCCATGGGCAGGAAGAAGCCAGTTTTATTTCATTTTTGGGGGGTTTATCCTTCTCTTGTTTTAAACACAAGCAAATATAGAATATATTGTATTTTGAGGTTCAAAACCTTAACTAAGATTTTCTTTCTCAAATTACTGATCAGTTAATAACATTCATTTTCCATGATTATTAATGCCCTTTATAGAAGAGATTTCAGGTATCTCTTGATTTCTACTTTTGCATTCCAGTCCCCTATGATGAAAATGACATTTTTTTTTTTGGTGCTAATTCTAGAGGGTCTTGTCGGTCTTCAGAGAACCATTTAACTTCCTCCTCTTTGATATTAGTGGTGGGGGCATAGACTTGGATTACTGTGATAATTGAATGGTTTGCCTTGGAAATGAACAGAGATCATTCTGTCGTTTTTGAGATTGCACCCAAGTACTGCATTTTGGACTTTTCTGTTGACTATGAGGGCTACTCCATTTCCTCTAAAGGATTCTTGCCCACATTGGTAGTTGTAATGGTCATCTGAATTAAATTCACCCATTGCTGTCCATTTTAGTTCACTGGTTCCTAACGTGTTGATGTTCACTCTTGTCGTTTCCTGCTTGACCGCTTCCAGCTTATGTTGATTCATGGACCTAACATTCCAGGTTCCTGTGCAGTATCGTCTTCACAGCATCGGGCTTTCCTCCACCACCAGTCACTTCCACAGCCGGGCGTCGTTTCCGCTTTGGCTCTGTCTCTTCATTCTTTCTGGAGTTGTTTCTCGCCTCTTCTCCAGTAGCAGGCTGGACACCTACCGACCTGGGGTGTTCATCTTCTGGTGTCCTATCTTCCTGCCTTTTCATGCTGTTCGTGGAGTTCTCAAGGCAAGATTAATAAGTAATTTGGTTAAGTTGAAACAGTTCGGTATTGGAATGACGAGTTGAACAAAGTCAGATCAGGTCTGAAGCCTGTTTCTGTCTGTTTTCCCTGGCTGCCAGCCCTCTTCTGCTGCTGGGTCACGTCCATAACCCGTGTCCTGTCACCTGTTTCCAGCTCTCCCTGTAAATTCAGGAAATGACTCTAATATTTTAGGTTTTTCTTACTTTACTGTGTTCATAGGTTATTACTGCCACAGCATGAGTCTTGCTTCCTTACTACCCAAGGGTATGCCATGCCCCCTGGTAACACGGAGTGCTTCGTATGTTGTTCCCATGCCTCACACTATGTGCCCAGGTGCCAATTCTGTTTGCTTCTCCACACAAATCCTTTGGATTTTTTATGCTCACCATTATGCATATTCTTGACTGAAAGATGTAGAATGTACTGGAAGCTATTTTATGAAAGGTCATTCTTAGATTTGTTGCTGTTCTGCAGCCCTGTGGCTTGATCCATCCAATTAGGGACACTCCTTTGCTTCTCTGTAGTCATCCCACTGATATATGAATGGTTGCTGTGGCTGTTGCTGAGTCTGAGCAGGTGTGGGGGCCAGCCTCTGACTAAGCCTCCTGTCAGGCTCACTCGGTGGAAGCACTGAGTGCAGCTTTCTCCACATCTCACATTTTCATTCTCAGTTCTTTGAAAACTTTCTTCTTATTTCCTGATGCTTAGGTTTATTTTTGCCTTTACTTACTAAATTTAGTGTACCTAATCGCAAATAACACATTCAATAAATTACTTTTATGTTAATTCAGAGTCTGTCTTTTTTGCAAAAGTGATAATATTTTCCTAATTCTACTAAACAAAAATACAGTATACATGAAGACAGCCATCTAAGTGCTTTCTCTAGGTTGCGCACTTAGAATAAAATAAATGTTATAGTATTTTTATAATGTTTGCAGAGCTCAATATAGAAATTATTTTTCCTAATATGACAGGTGTATGATAGTATTTTTAGATATAAAAATGTAGTAACTCGTTGTTGTCTTTTCCATAAAATGGAAATAGAATATAGATAGTTTTTTTTCTTTCTGAGTTCTATTTCTACAAACAAATGAGTTTGAAATTCTTTCTAAATGGTTATAATTCTTAATCTTGTTACCAATCTTCCATTTGTTATTATGCCTCACTTTGTTGGTGTTTTGTTTGGTGGCTTTGATTTATTTAATTCCTGAACTTGATGGTGTACAAGATGAAAAACACTTTATTTGTATATTTAACTCAATAGTGATGTGATCAGAAATAGCATTTGTCAGTTAAATTTATATCCATAAAACTCAGTAAGCAGAATATTATTCTAATAAGTACATAATCTAATTACTGAAAGTATTCTGCATTTTAACATGCAAATATATTAATGGTTTTGACTTCTGGTCAATATTTGTGTCAATAAAGACACAAGCCTTTTCTAAAACTGTGGATACAATTTATGTACCTAGACACTAAGTAAGGAATGGCTTTCTCTAGACCTTTATCCTGTTACATTCCTTTTCCTTTTCACTGTCAAATTTACTAAAGACTTCATTGATTCTCTTAGACGTTTGTGTGCTAAAATCCATCTCCGAATAAAATCTCAGTGCTGTTTTATGTTAATTATTTTTAGGGTTGATTTTTCATTGATCTGAAGGCTTAGTGTGCTCAGACATGCTAGCAGGCACCTGCACTCAGTCTGCAGAGTTCGCATGCCAGCTGGTACAGCACTGGTACAGTTGGTAGTAAGCGCTGTTGCAGGGAAACCCCCCATGTGGCACCCCCACCTCCTTTAGCAATCCGGATTTCCGATTCTTTGTGAGCAAGAGTTGCAGGACTTTGCACCTTTTCTATAGTCTTCGTGTTTTTCATACTGTGTCTGAATGATGACCTCATACAAAACATGCTAAATGTTTCTGTATTACTCTTACTTCTCTTATTTCGATGAAGTTAATGTTCTTAATTCATTTTATCAATATGTCCAACACTTCTCTAACTTGGTTCTTGGGTTGGCAGTTGTTCCTGAAAATGACATCATTGATCTTTAATGAGCAAAAATACTTGTAATAATATGAGTATAAAGGAGTGACTTTGGTCGTACTGTTTTTGTCAAATACAAATTGAAAATTAAATAGTACACTTTCATACCTCACTATGGCATTTAGTTATGGATGTGAGAGTTGGACTGTGAAGAAGGCTGAGCGCCAAAGAATTGATGCTTTTGAACTGTGGTGTTGGAGAAGACTCTTGAGAGTCCCTTGGACTGCAAGGAGATCCAAGCAGTCCATTCTGAAGGAGATCAGCCCTGGGATTTCTTTGGAAGGAATGATGCTAAAGCTGAAACTCCAGTACTTTGGCCACCTCATGTGAAGAGTTGACTCATTGGAAAAGGCTCTGATGCTGGGAGGGATTGGGGGCAGGAGGAGAAGGGGACGACCGAGGATGAGATGGCTGGATGGCATCACGGACTTGATGGACGTGAGTCTGAGTGAACTCCAGGAGTTGGTGATGGACAGGGAGGCCTGGCGTGCTGCAATTCATGGGGTCGCAGAGTCAGACATGACTGAGTGACTGAACTGAACTGATGGCATTTACTTATACATTTGTATTAAAATTATATTAAGACATTCATTTGATAATATTCATGTTTGAATATTAAATATATATTTTATAAAGATTACATACATACATACATACATACATACATTGATTAAGACCTGTGTGCTCAACATACCATGGTGGTGGATTAGGGTACATGAAGGTAATGTTGAAAGTAGGAAATACTCCCAAGAAGCTGCAGTGTTGGGCAGGAAGTATTTTAAGGGTGATCATGAAGTATATTTCACAGTGTATATGTACAGACCATTTAAAAGCCAATGATAGATTCTAAAGCTACTCTGAATTTTAAAGGAATAGGATTGTATGCTACCTATAGACTTGTTGGCAGTATTAATCATATTATGTGTCTTAATTGGGCAGTTTATATATTGGCTCAAAATTTCATTCTCAGTTGTCTTCTTTTATGTTTGAAATGTGTAAGGGCAGCCTTGTGTAAGATGATAATTCTCAGTGTGTAAATTTGTTACACTCACCCAGCTTGGAAATGTGAGATGACTCTTGACCTCCGTGTACACATGGGGTCCACATCCTACACTTCCGGAGTTTGGTTGGTCACCCGGTGCCCACATCATCTTCCTGAGTTGGTCACTGAAGTCCAGGAGGTGGGCCGTGCTGAGCATGTGGGGTCATGTCTGTCCTGTGTGGTCCAGCATGTCCTTTTGAGGGCTTGAACCTGTGATTGTTTTCTTTGGGTCAGATCCCCCAACACTCAGTTTATTAACATGAGTTGCTCTTCAGTTCCCAACATGACTACCTTTCTTTGTTATCTTAATCTGCATCTCATGTAGGTTGTAATGTTTATTTCTTATGTTGTACTTTATTTATATATTACATGTTCATCAGTTTGAATTTGAATTTTTGCATCTGCATATCGAAAGGCTATTTGCAGATGTTTTTTAGTTTATCAAAAGAAATTTTTTCACTGTGATGCTTTCCTTGCTCCGACTAAAATTAACTAAACTTCTTTTACACACAGATGTATTTTAATTCAGCAGCTGCCTTCTTACACATTTTTTTAACACATTTTGTCTAAATCAGAACTCTGAATGCAAAATACAGCACAGAGGAATATCACATGTATTTATGGCCCTCTCTGGAGGACTGAGGAATAGATACCATTCATTCTTGTGGCTAGTTTCCAACCTTGACAGTCATTATTCAATACATTTCAATAATGTAACTTTAAAACATATTTTTCATCGTATGAAGGCCACTGAACAGGAAAAAAAAATACTAAATGTGAGTAAAGACTGAAGCATTTTGGCATGACTCTTGATAAATGATAAAGGAAATAATTTCTCTCTCTCCTTCTCCGTCTCCCTCCTGCCCTTCTGTACCGAGACGTGTCACAGCTGGAGACGCAGCTTGGTTGTGACATGCCTTTCACCTCCCTGAGAGGTGTGCCACATGCCAGCAAATTCTGAAGCCGCGACTGAAGTGATAGAGCACCTTGGTCAGGCTTATAGAACGGTGAGCCTCTGTAGACCTCATGATCGAAATAGTAGTGAGTATAAGATGGAATAGGCCTGCAAGAAAGAGCTGCAGATACTTGTTTTGGGGTAAACAGTACTCACACCATGCATATTCTTGTTTCATCAGGGGTGACTCTCAGTTATTCCAAGATACGTTTTGCCCTCCCCCACATAATTTTCATCGGTAAAAATTCTACTTAAAGGAAAGCACCGGTGTCCCTTCTGCGTATCTTCTCACTTTCAAAGTGTCTTCCTGATGGGAGGACGTGGAGTTTAACGGCGGGACTAAGAGATGTGTGCCCTGTTGTGTTTCCCCTAATACTTGAGGCATGGGAAACATGGTTGCCTGTGAGAACGTTCCTGTTCGTTTTCTGGCTCTCTCCTTCATCTGCCTGTGTTTAGGTGCAGCTGGACAGACGGTTATATCACTAACCTTGTGGCCGATTGGCATCCTTTTCTTCCGTTGTTGGTTTCGTTTGAGCTCTTATGCACTCAGATGCTCCTGTAATCTGACATTGACTGGGGCCGGCCGTTGAGCTCTCTGTCTCAGTGAGTTTGAGTACTTTTGATCCTACTTCATGTAACTGGAGTCCTGTAGCCTTTGTCCTTCTGCGGCTGGATTATTTCCCTTTGCATAGAATCCTCTAGGTTTATCCATGCTGAAGCGTGTGTGAGGACTTCCTTCCTTTTTAAGGTTGAATAACATTCCATTGTATATGTAGACCACGCTTCCTTGTTTGTTCATCCATCAGTGGAAACTTGATTGGCTTCCACCGTTTGGCCCTTGTGAATAATGCCGGTCCACTATGGTACATTAGGGTGAATAAGCAATTATTTGAGACCCTCCTTTGAATTCTTTTGGGATACACCCAGGAGTGGACTTGCTGGATCAAATAGTAATGTTTGGTTTAATTTTTCAATGAAACCTCCATACTGCTTTCCAAAGATGCTGCTGCTGCATTTTACGTTCTCATTTATGGTTCACAGCTCTCCAGTTCCTTCTTACATACACTGGTATTGTATATACACGGGCTGACACTTGGTATTCCTGGCTTTTTGACAGTAGCTCCATCCTAGTGGGTGTGAGGTGGGAGAGAGCCTGTTTCAATTACATCGTCGTCTTTGTACTCCTGCACTTCTTTGTTGTTCTTTTTCTCTCAGTGTTGATTAGTTCCTTACACCTAGAACTTAAAAGTTTATTTGGATTTTTATTTTCAGTTTTTAAAAATAGTTGCTGAGGAGAATATTGATTTGAAGCCTTGTAATTGATGTTTATTACTTTAAGTGACATTTTGATGACTTTAGGAAATTACCCCTGTGGGTAGCTGAATCATATCTTGAAGAAAACAATTAAGACAGATCTCCTCCTTTTGACTTTGTTAAAACTTGGTGAATGAAAATGCAGATCAATGGTTTCATTCAAGTTTTTAAAGAAGCTTTATCTTGAGCATATAAGATATCACTAAACTTTTAAAAATATTCAGTTCAGTAATTCTAACTTTAGATAAGGACTTTTTTCTGTAATGTATACAGAAGTAAGTGAGCTGTGTGCCAGCCTCTGATTTCTTTGGGTAAATTTTCTCCATTTTCCCCTTGGAGTCCCATGCGGTTAGGGAAGAGCACCCCAGGGGCTGGAGGTCCAGGGCCTCACAGGTGGGCTTCCTGGAGTCCAGCCATGCCTGGTCCCCCAGGTGGATGGCATCTCCTGGTTTCCTTTCATTCTGTGCCCTTACTCAACCTGACCACGGTCATCAGGAGTGTAGACCTGCTCTCTTTTCTGACTTCCCCGCCCCTTCAGTGCCTCCTCTGGCAGATGATGGATGGACTTGGTCATTCCTTTAGCGCTGTTTCCCCCGAGCATGTCCTCATGGTACTTGTGGAGGAGACAGAAAATTACACTGTGGTTATCGGACATGAGGAAGCCCTTTATGAGGGCAGTATGCCCGGGGTGTTTTATCAGCTTGTGGCCAGGAGGACATCTGCATCATCTCAGCCTTGGGAAGGCTCCTCTGCACCTGAGGCCAGTGGTGAGGGGCAGTGGCGCGGACTGCCCTCCTGAGGGATGGCGTCTCAGGACAGGCGTCTAGGACGCCTGCAGGGGACGTGCTGGAGTTGTGCTGGATAAGGCAGCTCTGAAAGCAAGGATCTTGAAGTTCAGCTTCCAGAACAGGAAACCAAGATGAAAGAAAGAAGGAAAGAAAAGTGAAAGTCAGTCAACAGTGTAATCATAAAGGGGAAGGCGCTGACAGGTAGGCAGCTCTGGGCACCAGGGCTGCTCCACACGCCCCACAGCCTGGCTGCTCTTCTCTGCCTTCTGCTCCATCTCGGGCTCCGTCTCCAGAGACACCTGTGGCCCAGGGTGTGTGCTGGGGCTTTAGCCCGGACATCTTAGTTGCAACCCGAGGAGGCAGGAAAGAAGTTGGGCGACGCCCGTCTATTTCCTCAGCAGTCATCCTGAGCAGCATCCTCAGCAGCAGCATCCTTTGCAAATCTCCTTTCCTCAGCAGCATCCTTTCCATCTGTTACCCATCAAAACCCAGTCCTGGCGCTCCGATCTGTGGCAGCGTGGACTGGCTCACGTGCGGTCTCTCGCCTGGCGTCCACCTGCCGACTTCATGGTCACCCTGTGCCCAGGGACCGTCCCTTTGCGTTGGCTTCTGCTGCACTTCTTGCCATTCTCTGCTGCCTCTCACCAGCCCCCACCTGTTCAGCACATGCGTTTTATACGGAGGTTTGCAACACATGGGTGTAGGGCAGGTGCTTGGCTTGATAGTGTCAGGTGAGCGTCTTCAGAAGGGGAGCTGATGCTCGCGCTTTGAGCATCTCTGTGTTGGGTGCTTTCCTTCGAGAACCCTCAGGAAAGGCTACGAGTTCACCGGCTGCTCAGGTGCAGGTAATGAGCGAGGCTCAGAGAGGCAGAGTGCCTTTCAGGAGCCCATGCCACGTGGTGAAACAGATACTCGAACCCACAGCTCTGTGATTTCAGTGTTCTGGCGCTTTTCCAGAGTGGGTAAGACAGTCAGATTTAATTTGTAGAAGATCTGGCTTCTTTGATTTTGACACTCTCTCTAGCTATAGGTGAGAGGAAAAAATAACCTTACAGAGAATCTAAATCAGGAAGATACTGCCTGTGGGTATAAAACAGGATTTTTATTTAAGGTGATTTCAAATGATGATGAAATAATTGAAGTTGTAGTAGGAAGAAAGGAAGCCCTGGGGAAGCCGTGGAGAATTTCAAATCTTGAAGTTGATGTAGGTTTCAGCTAGAGCATCTCCTTCTGAACCCTCATTCACAGTAACTTGTTTCTGCTCTTGAGTGCATGGTCCTTATTTAAAACGTAAGCCTTGCTTTATATATATATTTATATACGCACACTATATATATATATGTTTATATAATATAGAAAAACGTTATAGTTATGTGTATATATGTATAAATATGCACATTTAATATCTATATAAATTATATGTATAGATGTATGTATTTGTTACATATAAGGACTATATTTTTTTTCCACTGAACTGTCATATATTTCTACAGTAATATTTGAAGATTTGCCATTTTTGTTAACTAGCATTAGAACAGCCATCATTGGGGTTGAGTGGAGAGAAAGAAAAACTTACAAGGCGGGAGGAGGAGAATGTTTCCTTTAAACTTAGAGCCTGGGGAATAGAAAGTGCCTCAGGCTAACACGTCACAGCTTGTGCAAAATGTGTTTAATTTTTATGTAATACAACATACTGTTGTTCCAAACCCTGCCTCAGGGAGCTTCCTCTTCCTAAGGGTCTCTGGGGAAATGCCCACCATCCACTGAGGTCACGCTGCCCTGGAGGTGGTCCCTGGACCTGGAACATCAGCTGGCAGCACCCTGGCGGTTCTCTCCGGTCCAGTGGGTGTTTTAAAGCCATCAGGAGTATGAGGAAGCTAAGTAAATTTCATTCTAGGCTTTACATGAAGACCTTCCAGGAGTCAAATGGAACACCTCTGAGCAGATTATGGAGCAATGAACAGAAACACATTGCACTTCTTAGCCGGAAGAGGGAACAGTGTCACTGACCTCGGGCACCCTCCTCGTCTCTCCTTGCCGAGTGGGGGGTCAGCAGTGACGCACCGGGCACCATGCGGGTGCCAAGGACAGAGTTAGACTCAGAGGGAAAGGGAGAGGGTGGGATGATTTGGGAGAATGGCATTGAAATATGTATACTATCATGTAAGAATCGAATCGCCAGTCTATGTCCGACGCAGGACACAGCATGCTTGGGGCTGGTGCACGGTGATGACCCAGAGAGATGTTATGGGGAGGGAGGTGAGAGGGGGGTTCATGTTTGGGAATGCATGTACACCCGTGGTGGATTCAAGTCAATGTATGGCAAAACCAATACAGTATTGCAAAGTAAAATAAAGTAAAAATAAAAATTTGAAATAAAAAAAAAAAAGAAATGAGAGAGACCAGCTTCCTGTTCTTCAGAGAGCGGGCCTAAATTCTGACATTGGGGAGGTAGCTAATAAATGTCGTTGTTCGGGCATTAAGTTGTGTCCAGTTCTTTGTGACCCCGTGGCCTGCAGCCCGCCAGGCTCCTCTGTCATCCCAGTAAATAGGTAAGGAAGTAAAAGGAAAGATTATTTCCATTTAATCCAACAGGTAATGAATGAGACAGTGATGGAGGAGTTACGTCCTGGCCTTTTTTGGAAAATCTAACCTTTAGTTAGATTCACGTTTCTGACTAAAGTTTCATGACCTTTAGCATGTACTTTTCTGTCCATGTTAGTAGCAGTAGAGTACTCGATTCACCCGTACGGTGCAGGGGGTCTCCGTACAGACGCTAACAGACTCCGGTCCCAGTGCCCCCTCACAATATGATCGACACCGTCCCCGCTGATTTAGAAACTCTCTGCTAGTTCTGTGTTCTGTTTCTGTTCCTTTGTGGCGGGCATGACCCAGTTATTCTATTTCTTAGCTACCCTTTGCCAGGGGAATGGAGTGATTTGGGTGTGAAGAATCTGTAACTCCTCTGCTTGTTTTGGTTTTGGTAACTGTCCACTCCACTGAGCGCCTGTTGGCACAGTTTAGGATGGAGGTCCTCACTGAGGCTCTCCTGTGAGCATAGCCTCTGTGTCAGCATTTCTGTCAAAGTCAGGCCAGATAGGATTGACAGTGTCACCTCTGCAGGTCTTTGTTTTGTCTCGTCAGGAGGATTTGCTTCATATTATGTAGTACAAACAAAACAACAAATACTCTGGGCCAGAGGTTTTCAGACAGACTGGTCCTTTCATTGGCTAGAAGTGGTGCACCCCCCTCTCTCAGGCCAGACTGCAGTTACAGGTGAGAGACGACCAGGACAGACAGGAAAAACACTCCTCAGCCATTTTCAGATGTTAGGAGTGACACTAGCTTGCTTGGCTCACAGGGCTGATAACGAGCTGCTTTTTTCACAGAGACGCTGCCTAGTGTTGACAGTTGACCTGACGGCTCTGGCTTTGATTGGTCTCAGGAATGAACAGGATTTTCCTGCCTTATTTTGTTTTAATTGCTGTAGCTCTTAAGCTCCTGACGGTCACCGTGCAGAGATGGAGACTTCTGTAGACGTCTTCCGCTTCCGAGTGCAGAGCAGGGTGAACCGTGCCTTCTGTGGACCCTGAGTCTTGAGGGCTTCCCCGAGAGGCGTCCCCAGCCTCGCACTATGTTCAGGGGTCGGGGGGGAAGCAGCCATGACTCCTCCCAGCTCCCAGTCCTCTCTCCTCTTCCTGATCTGGAAGTAGGAACCAGAAAGCCCCTGCTGGTCCGGGAGCCACCCTCGCAGGTGTGCTTCCACGGCACACACCTGACGGTGAATCGTACTGGGATGAGCGCCGCCCCAGCCCTGGCTGTGGCCTCCAGTCTCTCTCATTTCACCACATCTCACTGTTGGAGGGGGGACCTTCAGTTCCCTGAGCCCTGCTCGAATCACTCTGGCTCAAGGTCCAGCACTGGCTACCATGGCGGTGTGGATGGGAGAGTCCCTGGGACCCGGTCAGAGGGAGACACCCCCGAGTCCTTGTCGTGCTGTGCCTGACGTGACGGTGCCCGTGGCGCAGGGAGGGAGGAGGGAGCACTGCTGCCTGCGAGCACCGCTGCTGACCCCCAGAGTTCTCTGTTCAGGGAGGTGCGTTCCTGGCGGAGGAAGGTGTTGAGCAAAAGTATCTTGACGAAGGCTGGTGGTGTTTGTGTTTTGAGAAGGGGAAGGAACGTGTGCCCCGAGGAGGCCTTGGAGAGGTGGGCCTCCCGCCTGAAGGCCCTGGTTCGGTCACTCTGATGTTGAGTGCAGTGCCCACCACACTGCGACCCGGATCTGTAGAACGAACACGGTGCAGATTCCGCCGTCAGGAAGCCAGCCTTCCAGGGACAGGTGACTGGAGCACAGATGTGGTGATGTGCTGGACAGAAGCAGAGATCACAGCATGATCCAGGAGTCCAGGTGCAGCTGAGTTGGCAGCAGGCCTGTGGAGGAAATGGTGGAGAAGAGGGTTGTTCTAGACTGGGCAGTCTGTGGGAAAAAGGGAGCAGGTAATCAGTGTATGAGCAGTGTGTGTTTCAGGAGGCTCAGTGGGTCCCCTGTTATATAAAGGGTTCTTCAAGAAGGCTGAAGGGAAGGGAGAGAAAAAACAGGTTACAAACCAGAGGAAGACAGTATCCTTTGAGCATTAAACTGTGAATGCTGACTGACAGCCTCCCTGTTTTTCAGCATCTTTACAGTCACAGCACTTCCGGCCTCCCAGGCCCTCTCCTCCTTTCTCCATGGGGATATGGAACCCTTGCGCTTTATTTGACAGTTTAGAACCTGCCCTGCTAAGATCAGCCTCCGGGAGGCCCTGTTAAGAAAGCTTCTTTCAGCAGAGCTTCCTGCTGTGCATCTCTTGGCCCTGAGTGGTTTGTGCAGAGTTCTCTGTGCCGCTGGGGTTTGTTCAGGTTCCTCACTGGCCCCGAGCTTGTCTGTGTTTGTGCAGCTTGTGTCCTGATGACCTGATTTTTCTGTTTCTTTTCTTCTTTTTTAATATTTGCCTTCTAACTTAAACTGCAGTGTTGGAAGTTCTTTCCATGAGGGTTTATAGCATAATAGTTTTCACCTATATAATGAACTATTCAAAATTGGTTTTTTATTTTAATTCATATACTTTGTTTTATATTATTGAAGGTTGCTTTGCAATACTTTGCATTCAGTTCAGTTCAGTTGCTCAGTTGTGTCCGACTATTTGGGACCCCATGAATCGCAGCACGTCAGGCCTCCCTGTCCATCACCAACTCCCGGAGTTCACTCAGACTCACGTCCATCAAGTCGATGATGCCATCCAGCCGTCTCATCCTCTGTCGTCCCCTTCTCCTCCTGCCCCCAATCCCTCCCAGCATCAGAGTCTTTTCCAATGAATCAGCTCTTTGCATGAGGTGGCCAAAGTACTGGAGTTTCAGCTTTAGCATCACTTCTTCCAAAGAACACCCAGGACTGATCTGCTTTAGAATGGACTGCTTGGATCTCCTTGCAGTCCAAGGGACTCTCAAGAGTCTTCTCCAACACCACAGTTCAAACTCATCAATTTTTTGGCGCTCAGCCTTCTTCACAGTCCAACTCTCACATCCATACATGACTACTGGAAAAACCATAACCTTGACTAGATGGACCTTTGTTGGCAAGGTAATGTCTCTGCTTTTCAATATGCTGTCTAGGTTGGTCATAACTTTTCTTCCAAGGAGAAAGCATCTTTTATTTCATGGCTGCAATCACCATCTGCAGTGATTTTGGAGCCCCCAAAATAGTCTGACACTGTTTCCACTGTCTCACCATCTATTTCCCATGAAGTGATGGGACCAGATGCCATGATCTTCATTTTCTGAATGTTGACCTTTAAGCCAACTTTTTCACTCTCCACTTTCACTTTCATCAAGAGGCTTTTTAGTTCCTCTTCACTTTCTGCCAGAAGGGTGGTGTCATCTGCATATATAAGGTTATTGATCTCCCGGCAATCTTGATTCCAGCTTGTGTTTCTTCCAGTCCAGCGTTTCTCATGGTGTACTCTGCGTAGAAGTTAAATAAGCAGGGTGACAATATACAGCCTTGACGTACTCCTTTCCCAATTTGGAACCCGTCTGTTGTTCCATGTCCAGTTCTAACTGTTGCTTCCTGACCTGCATATAGGTTTCTCAAGAGGCAGGTCAGGTGGTCTGGTATTCCCATCTCTTTCAGAATTTTCCACAGTTTATTGTGGTCTGCACAGTCAAAGGTTTTGGCATAGTCAATAAAGCAGAAATAGATGTTTTTCTGGAACTCTCTTGCTTTTTCCATGATCCAGCAGATGTTGGCAATCTGATCTCTGGTTCCTGTGCCTTTTCTAAAACCAGCTTGAACATCAGGAAGTTCACGGTTCACGTATTGCTGAAGCGTGGCTTGGATAATTTTGAGCATTACTTTACTAGTGTGTGAGATGAGTACAATTCTGTAGTAGTCTGAGCATTCTTTGACATTGCCTTTCTTTGGAACTGTAATGAAAACTGACCTTTTCCAGTCCTGTGGCCACTGCTGAGTTTTCTAAATTTGTTAGCCTATTGAGTGCAGCACTTTCACAGCATCATCTTTCAGGATTTGAAATAGCTCAGTTGGAATTCCATCACCTCCACTAGCTTTGTTCGTAGTGATGCTTCCTAAGGCCCACTTGACTTCACATTCCAGGATGTCTGGCTCTAGCTGAGTGATCACACCATTGTGATTATCTTGGTCGTGAATATCTTTTTTGTATAGTTCTTCCATGTATTCCTGCCACCTCTTCTTAATATCTTCTGCTCCTGTTAGGTCCATGCCATTTCTATCCTTTATCTTGTTTTAGTTATTTTAATTCAAAATGATTGGCATTGAGCACTAATATTAAACATATGAGTAGCTGTTTTTTTTTTTTTCATCATGCAATGTAGACCCTGAGACTTCTTGCTCAGTAAGCCTATGACATATTGGGGTATTTGTTTTGTTTAAATTAGATTCTTTCAGATATTTTTGTCAGATTATAAAAAGTGCATCTTAGATGCTTTTATTTTTATTTCAAAGTCTTCAATAATTCTGTTTTCAATCTTGATTATTTGGTGCTAGTGGTAAAGAACCCGCCTGCCAGTGCAGGAGACGTAAGAGACCCAGGTTTGATTCTTGAGACAGGAAGATCTTATGTAGAAGGAAATGGGAACCCACTCCAGTATTTTTGCTTGGAGAATCCCATGGACAGAGGGTCCTGGTGGGCCACGGTCCATAGCATTGCAAAGAGTTGCTTGTGACTGAAGCCATGTAGCATGCACCTGTTTTTAAGTGGTTGATAATTTCCACATTTCTGTTCCTGGTGCCATTAACTTCACTGTATTGAGTGTATTCTCTGGAAAGATGGTCTTGGGAATGATAATAGGTAATCCTTAAATTGTTTGTGTCTGTGTGTGTATGTGTTTTAAGCAGGTGGTTTAAATGTTTGCTCAACATATTGTTAAAACTTTTGATTAAAAATAGCCAGAGCAATTTATTGTAGATGTAATGTATTTATACTTTTATGTATCATGCTGACAAATCTTTCCTTTTCTCTATTGCCTTTCGTTTCTCTTCTGTTCACAGCTATTTGTAAGGCCTCGTCTGACAGCCTTTTCACCTTTCTTTTCCTTGGGGATGGTTTTGATCCCTGCCTCCTGTACAATGTCACGAACCTCCATCCATAGTTCTTCAGGCACTCTGTCTATCAGATCTAATCCCTTGAATCTATTTGTCACTTCCACTGTATACTTGTAAGGGATTTGATTTAGATCATAGTGGTTTTCCCTACTTTCTTCAATTTCAGTTTGAATTTGGCAATAAGGAGTTCATGATCTGAGCCACAGTCAGCTCCCAGTCTTGTTTTTGCTGACTGTATAGAACTTCTCCATCTTTGGTTGCAAAGAATATAATCAGTCTGATTTTGATATTGACCATCTGGTGGTGTCCATGTGTAGAGTCTTCTCTTGTGTTGTTGGAAGAGGGTGTTTGCTGTGACCAGTGTGTTCTCTTGGCAAAGCTCTTTTAGCCTTTGCCCTGCTTCATTCCGTATTCCAAGGCCAAATTTGCCTGTTACTCCAGGTATTTCTTGACTCCCTACTCTTGCATTCTAGTCCCCTGTAATGAAAAGGGCATCTTTTTTGGGTGTTAGTTCTAGAAGGTCTTGTAGGTCTTCATAGACCTGCTCAACTTCAGCTTCTTCAGCATTACTGGTCAGGGCATAGGCTTGGATTACTGTCATATTGAATGGTTTGCCTTGGAATTGAACAGAGATCATTCTGTCGTTTTTGAGATTGCATCCAAGTACTGCATGTCAGACTCTTGTTGACTGTGATGGCTACCCCATTTCTTCTAAGGGATTCTTGCCCACAGTAGTAGATATAATGGTCATCTGAGTTAAATTCACCCATTCCAGTCCATTTTAGTTCACTGATTCCTAAAATGTTGATATTCACTCTTGCCATCTCCTGTTTGATCACTTCCAATTTGCCTTGATTCTTGGACCTAACATTCCAGGTTCCTATGCAATATTGCTCTTAACAGCATCACACTTTACTTCTATCATCAGTTACATCCACAACTGGGTGTTGTTTTTGCTTTGGCCCTGTCTCTTCATCCTTTCTGGAGTTATTTCTCCACTGATCTCCAGTAGCATATTGGGCACCTACCTACCTGGGGAGTTCATCTTTCAGTGTCCTAACTTTTTGCATTTTCACACTGTTCATGGGGTTCTCAACGTAAGAATACTGAAATGGTTTGCCATTCCCTTCTCCAGTGGACAACATTTTGTCAGAACTGTTATAATTTCATTGAGTTAGACAATGCTGTGGTCCATGTAATCAGATTGGTTAGTTTCTTGTATTTGGGGTTTTCAGTCTGTCTGCCCTCTGATGGAGAAGGGTAAGAGGCTTATGGAAGCTTCCTGATGGGAACAGCGAAAGGCAAAGGAAAAAAGGAAAGATATACCCATTTGAATGCAGAGTTCCAAAGAATAGCAAGGAGAGATAAGAAAGCCTTCCTCAGCGATCAGTGCAAAGAAAGAGAGGAAAACAGTGGAATGGGAATGTCTAGAGATCTCTTCAAGAAAATGAGAGATTCCAAGGGAACATTTCATGCAAAGAAACTGGCAAAGGTCAGTTTTCATTCCAATCCCAAAGAAAGGCAATGCCAAAGAATGCTCAAACTATTGCACAATTGCACTCATTTCACACACCAGTAAAGTAATGCTCAAAATTCTCCAAGCCAGGCTTCAATAGTACGTGAACCGGGAACTTCCAGATGTTCAAGCTGTATTTTGAAAAGGCAGAGGAACCAGAGATCAAAGTGCCAACATCCACTGGATCATCAAAAAAGCAAGAGAGTTCCCCAAAAATATCTATTTCTGCTTTGTTGACTATGCCAAAGCCTTTGACCGTGTGGACCACAATAAGCTGTGGAAAATTCTTTAAGAGATGGGAATACCGGACCACCTGACCTGCCTCTTGAGAAATCTGTATGCAGGTCAGGAAGCAACAGTTAGAACTGGACATGGAACAACAGACTGGCTCCAAATTGGGAAAAGAGTACGTCAAGGATGTATAATTGCCACTGTGCTTATTTAACTTATATGCAAAGTACATCATAGAAACCCTGGGCTGGAGGAAGCACAAGCTGAAATCAAGATTGCCGGGAGAAATATCAGTGACCTCAGATGTGCAGATGACCCCGTCCTTATGGCAAAAAGCGAAGAAGAACTAAAGAGCCTCTTGATGAAAGTGAAAGTGGAAAGTGAAAAAGTTGGCTTAAAGCTCAACCTTCAGAAAACTAAGATCATGGCATCTGGTCCCATCACTTCATGGGAAATAGATGGGGAAACAGTGGAAACAGTGGCTGACTTTATTTTAGGGGGCTCCAAAATCACTGCAGATGGTGATTGCAGCCATGAAATTAAAAGACGCTTACTCCGTGGAAGAAAAGTTATGACCAACCTAGACAGCATATTAAAAAGCAGAGACAGTACTTTGCCAACAAAGGTCCGTCTAGTTACGGCTATGGTTTTTCCAGTAGTCATGTATGGATATGAGAGTTGGACTATTAAGAAAGCTGAGCGCCGAAGAATTGATGCTTTAGAACTGTGGTGTTGGAGAAGACTCTTGAGAGCCCCTTGGACTGCAAGGAGATCTAACCAGTCCATCCTAAAGGAAATCAGTCCTGAATATTCATTGAAAGGACTGATGCTGAAGCTGAAACTCCAATACTTTGGCTACCTGATTTGAAGAAGTGACTCATTTGAAAAGTCCCTGATACTGGGAAAGATTGAAGGCAGGAGGAGAAGGGCATGATAGAGGATGAGATGGTTGGATGGCATCACTGAATCAATGTGATTTTGAGTAGGCTCCGGGAGTTGACGATGGACAGAGATGTCTGGTGTGCTGCAGTCCGTGGGTGTCCAACAAAGAGTTGGACATCACTGAGCGACTGATCTGAACGGAACTGATAAATGTAATTTGAAGGGTTAGTTGTAAATAGGACATTCTTTATTAATGCATGTGTGAGATACTGTCATTGGAACACACCTGTATTCTTATGCAAAGCAGTTGCCATTGCTCTTGTGGCCTGCTAAATTAAAAAAAATTGCTAGATTGGTTACCATTTGAACATAATATATCACTCAGTCATCCCAGAGAAACAGAGCCACTAAGATATATGTTAACCCTTATGTGTACGCGCATTTGCGCGCACACACACACAGACACACACGTGTCTGTCCATCTGTCTTCCCTTCCCTCTCATCACTCACACCCGCTCCAGCTTCCGCCTAGTGTCTCTCCCTGTTGTTCTCAGTTCATTACAAGGAGATGGTTGATGCACTTCTGTGGCCTGCTAAGCAAGTGTGAAAGCTGAAGGTCTTGTATAAGTCTCTGCAGAAGAAGCTGAGGCCGCGGTCCACAGAGCAGCGTCTAGTGTGTGTCCCGCATCTGTCTAAGTATGTCCCTGCTTGGGACATAGTGATGTGTGAAAAATAACCTGTTGATGAATGAGCATATCAGGCTTACATGTTTTATGAGATATTTTTATAGTGTTTTTTCTTAATAACCATGTTTTGAGTCCTTGCTGCTTTGTTTTCATTGGAAATTAACCCTTAGTTAAATAATCCAAGAACTAACACATGTAAGAATTAAAGATTTTAAAATTAAAAAAAAAAAAATAAAAAATAAAAATAAAAAAACAAAAAAATAAAAATAAAAAAAATAAAAAAAAAGTTACTTCTAAACTTTTTATCATTTTGGATCATCTAAAGTTAATTAGTCACATTGATATTACATGGGATAAAAATGAAAACTGTATAGTTTTCATCTTAGCACAAATTAGATTCTCTTTAATTTTCAACAGAAAGAGTATCTTCTCTGAAAACAAGATTAACAAAATTATATATTACCTATTTATCTTTACTTTGTTATTATTTTTTTGAATAATGATTTGAAGTGTTTTGTAGACCATTACAGCCCAGAGAAGGAATTCTGTTGTCCACAGATTCATCAGCATGTAACTATAAGACATGATCTTATTTATGACATGGCTTATTCACAATCTCTATAACCTCCTACAATGGAGGGAATGAGATTGTGCTGGAAGAAGCCCAGAATCTAGTTTCAATTTTTTTTTTTCTGTTTCCATCACCTAGTTCTGTGTGAGAACCACTGAATAAATATTTATTGAATTTCTGAATGGGTGTTCAGGGCAATAGCAGCTTCTTGAAGGAATAAGCCACATTTTCCCATTTGTGTTTATTTATAATATCTCGATTGGTAGGTACAGGATAGCTTCCGTAAAGCCTGGAAAAAAATTATAATTTCATCTTTTGTTAAATATACAGTTTACCTTAAATATTCAATGCAGTTTCAGAAAAAGATTTCCAAAGTATTAAATAGATAGAAATGTCAGTTTCAGGAAAATTAAATTTTAAACTATTAGCACACTCAGTGTGGTCTATCTTGATCGCCGGTTTAAAGAGCTTCTGTGGCCCGGCCCTGGTTGACCTCTCGAGTCACGTTTTCTGCCTTCTTCTGCTCCCTGTTGGCGGCAGCTGTACTGAATTCTTCCTGTCTCCCCGACTGTGCCGTGCCTTCTCCTGCATCTCAGGTCGCTAGATGCTGCTCGTCTTGCAGATGCGCGCTGTCGCTGAGCTCCTGCAGGTGGACGAGGCGCTCCTCCAGGTGCCTGAGCTCCCCTGGAGTTTCAGGCGTGCACGTGTGTCAGAGCCTGTCCCTTCTGTCTGGGAACTGAGTTTCTTCCTCGATTCAGGACATAAATGATTTCCTGTTCTCATTCATATAACATATGTTCATACCACTAGTACAACCGGGTATTAACGAGGAATGACTCAGTTATATATGTGTGTGTGTGTGTGTTCTACATGTGTGTACACATACATGCTGCTGCGATTCAGTGCATGCGTCGTGTCTGACTCTTTGCAACTCCGTGGACTGCAGCCCACCAGGCTCCTCTATCCATGGGATTTCTCAGGCAAGGGTACTGGAGTGGGGTGCCATTTCCTTCTCCGGGGGGTCTTCCCGACCCAGGGACTGAATCCATGTCTCCTGCACTGGCAGGCGGATTCCGTACCACCGAGCCACCAGGGAAGCCCAGCAAACATTAATATATATGTGTTAAAATGTGGTGGTATTTTACAAGAAACACTGAAAACAAAAATCTTCTTTTCAAGAATTTTCAATTTATTAAAATATACTTGTCAAAAATTATAGATACATATTCCCTTATTTAGTATCAACAAAATTGGAAACCGTAAGGAGAAAAAGGTAAGGAAATGCTTATTTTAGGGTTCTTATTCCTAAGGTATTTACTCTTAAACATAACAGACTCCAAGGGTGAACCCTGATGCAGTTTTGAAAGTTAGCCAATAAAGGATGTTCAAAGTTGAACTAACCTTTGATGATTTTTCCTAAATAAACTGAAGGGAGAGAAGTCTAAGAGGAGATTAAGGGCACATAGTCACACAGCTAATGATTGAGAAGAGAGCTCGGAAAGTGAAATACCAGAAGGAGGAAAAGCCAAGAGATCCTGATTGATGATTCTGCAGGGAAGCATGTGGCTCAGGCCATCTGTGACCCACATAAAGGGGACAGGCCACACGGCTGCCTTCAGGGGGCCGGCTCGGAAGGCGACAAGAAGGGCAAAAGAGATCCCGGGAGGATGCGGGGTTTTTAGTTAATTTTGGTCAACCTTAAACCGTTTCTTAGAACTGAAATTTCCTCACAGCTGAATGGAATTTCAGCGCTGGGAAGAGATAGCCACACTTACCTCAGATCATGCTGTGAATCTGTGTGTTGGTTCTTCAGCCGGTAATCCACTGAGAGTCTCTCACTCAAAGTCGTTAGTAAGGAGGTTACTAGAACTTTCTACAACTTTCAGTTTTGTAAAACATTGTGAAGACCTGATTTTCATTATAAAACAACGGATAAGGGGATAGCTTATTTTTTGGCTCATTATAGTAAGGATTATTGATATGGAAAAAAATGTGAAATGAAGAAAACTTTGTATTCTTACTTAATTTCTTTTATTTCTTGATCAACTCTTTTGTTTGATATTTTAAGAAGTGAGAAAATTCTACTTCATAATTTTATTATACATCTAAATCATTTCAGAAACAAAACGAAGCATGGTGAATCTGGAAGTTTAAGTGAATTCTAAACTATTAGAGTAGGTTACTGATGACTCGGTGGGTTTTGGCCAGAGACACCTGGGAGCCCACAGGTGCCTGTTCTGTTGGGACTGTCCTTTGTGACTATTGTTTGCAAATGGAATTTAAGTTGTCTTGGTGGCAGCACTGATGACTCTTTTCTCCGGTGTAAGTGGATTGGGATACCCCTCACCCCCAGGGCTAGTAGTCAGTATTTTCAAGGCTTTTGGTTGGTCTTGCTGATATGACCTTTGTAGGTCATATCAGTGTGGAAAACTGAGCCCACATGAGGATTTGTTCAGGTGGTTTGTGTGTGGATGTTTGCAGGATATTTCCAGGACAGGAAGAATGGTGTGCTCAATTTCGTTAACAAGTTACTCAGATCCAGCTCTGAGTCAATGGTTTCAATGAACATTGTAGCCTCTGCTTCAGTTTTTCTTGTAGGCGCTAGATCAGAAAGTGTAACAAAGTAAATAAATATAAACTTGGTAAATATTTTATATTTTGTACTATGTATCTCCAAGTAACGAAACTATGGTCATCAAAAAGGTATCAGCAAGAACTGTTTATACACATAATGACATCTTTTTTCTCTCTCCTATTCCTGAAATGGCAGACTTTATTTACCAGGAGCACTATCCCTTTCCAAATTGCATGAAAGTGGGAAGGTCTTGGACTGAATTTAGGAGACCTGATTCACATTTCTCATGTGCTGTTTAACAGCTGTGTGTGCTTGACAAATTCTCTGTAGCATGTGCGTGAATGTTAGATGGTCTTCAAAGATGCTGGTACTGTACCCTCCAGGCTGAAAATTCTGTATCATAGGTTTGCCATTAACACACGACTGGATTGGATTCCTGCAGTGACACATAAGGTCAGCTAGTGCATATATAACTGTAACACTTCACTTTCTCTGTTCTTGGAATATTTCATTATGTATTTTTTGGCCCTAAAGAAGATGATCATTACTTCTTGATTGACTTTAGGCAGATTTCTTTGCTTTTCCACTCACAGTGTCCCTCTCTAAGTGTTTACTTGGTAGAGTGCTGTGGAGTTACGTGAGGCCCCATGAGGAAGGCTCTGAGAGAGTGCTCAGAGTGAGAGAGTGTGTGTGTTCTTGCCCAGGGGCGGTGGATCGGCTGGGGGGTCTGTGGGGGCAGAGGAGAGTGACAGGAAGATGGGTGGAAGCATGAGGGTGGTTGGGTGGGGCTGTAGGAGTGGTCGACCTTCTGTGTTAAGACAGCAGCAGGGAGCAAAGCAGAACAGCAGAGATGCCAGGCTCCTCTGGACTCCCCCTCCCCCTTAAGTCTTTAGTACATCCCCAAGTGATACCGGGAACCTACTGAGCTGATCAGCCTCCCAACTAGGTGGTCCTGAGGAAGAGATCGTGGAGGTGATGTGAAATCTCAGCATGTTTAACATGTCTTCTTGGGAAAATAAGTGCTAATTTCCAAAGAGAATAGTAAGAATGAAACCTGCTGTTTGAAGAGGCCTATTCATGAACTGTGGAATATTGAGAAGTTGGTTGTGTGGCATCTCATTTCCATTTAGTACATACAAGATAAACGAACAATTAAAACATTTAATTTTTCTGTTCTTGGGATATTTTATTAATGAGTATATATTTTTTGTCCCCAAAGAGGATGATCATTACAGAAGAAAATCTTTTGTGGATCAAGTAATGCATTAAAATTAGAGGGAAAAGTATTCACATCCCTGAAATTATACTTGGAGCTATATAATAGGTATTAGATGAAGTGAGTTGTTCCTTCGATAGTGCCTCTTTGGTTGGAAGTGAGAGAATAGTGACTTTTTAAGTGAACACCACAAATATCTAGTATTCTTGCTTCTTTTACTTAAAGGAACAAATCTGTTTGTGCTTTATAATATTTTAATCAAAACTTATCAAGATGTGTTTATTTAAAACTCTTGATCTCATCTTTAGTGGACAGAGCTCACGGTTACCCAGTTTCCCTCTTCCTTTGACGTGTTTCGCCCATAGTTCTCTGGAGTCCCTTCCTCTGGAACCTTAGTACGTCGCTCTTACACTGATGCTCATGATGCCGTTTTCACCCACGCTTCTCTGTTTTCTGCCCAAGCATTTCATCCTTTCCCCCTGTCTTACCCTGCCTGCCAGTATTCCATTGCTTGTACCCTACCCTAGGGTAGATGAACCTGTTACTGGGGTCTAATGTATGAACTTAGTGACAATTTTGGCTTTGTTAAATGTAGAAATTTGACTGAGCCTATATCTTTATTACTTATACATTATTCCTTGGTTTCTATCCAAACATATGTAGACTGATACATTCAGTTCCTTGAGAGTTTTGCTCAAGGGCCATTCTGCTGGGAGGGGTTTCTGTGAGCACTCAGAATAGCACTGCCACCAGGCCGTCCTGCAAGCAGGACCCGGGCGGCTCTGTGGGCCCTGCCGTGCCGCCTGCCTGCCGCTGTAGATGTTATTTAAACCACAGGTCATCGACACAGTTTTTAACAGACAGAGAGTATGTATTATAATAAAAATGTTAACCTGATACAAAAATTAATTATACTTTTTTGTGACTGAGCATGACAATTGGAGATATGTCCTACATGGCTCCATGTTTAAATGTTACGCTTCTTATATGTACTGAATTGAGATATTTCACATCATAATGGAACATTGAGGAGTGAGGCCCACCTGAGTGTGACCGGATCGCAAGGGCGCCAGGCTCTGCGCGAGGTGTGGTGCGCGGCAATTGGTCCTGGTGACCAAGATTAATGAAACTCAGATGGGTTTTAATTAGTGCAGCTGCAGTCATCAATTATCTGCTGAACACAAATATTGTTATATTTGGGAAATTCTTGATTTATTTTATTCCACTGGCCAGCAGATTTAGATGAATGAGTTCTCATCATAAACATTCTGAGAAAAATCGCCGGAGGCCACAGTTTATTATTTAGGACACAATCAGCAAGAGTGAACAATACAGAACAGAATGCTGAGAAGTGCTCTCAGCATTAATTTGGAAATTTTGCTGAAATGTATGGCTTGCACAGGTTGTCAGAAACATCAGGGCATCCTCAACAAAATTCAGAGCAGTCTATCAAGAAGGGAACATGCAACTGTCTTACACAGCCCAGGAGACCATCCCTAATGGGTGTCAGTGTGCACGCGCTGCAGACAGGCACCCACCACATCGCCCTCCACGGGGCATCTGCCAACACAGGCCAGGCGGCCAACCACCCTAGTGCCAGAGAACAGGAGCGGGCAGCACCTCCTGAGCGTGAAGACATCTGTGTTAATCCATGAACATACACTCACGCTTCTTTGTGGTGGGCTGTATTAATGTTTTAGCATAATGCCGTAGTGGCTTAGTGGTAAAGAATCTGCCTGCAATGCAGGAGACATGGGTTCAGTCCCTGGGTCAGGAAGATCCCCTGGAGAAGGAAATGGCAACCCACTCGAGTGTTCGTGCCTGGGAAATCCCATGGACACAGGAGCCTGGAGAGCTGCAGTCCGTAGTGTTGCAAAGACTTGGACATGACTGACATGACTGAGCACACATGCACAGATGAAATGTTTAGCCTTGGATTAAGCAGGTACAAGAAAGAGCAGTCTAACTTTTGAATGAAGGGAATATATTACATGGCTGTTTTTACATTGGCAATGAGATGCATAAACAAAGATACTTTTAATATTTCTAAGTTAAATCTTGAATTATTAGAATGAAAAATATTTTAAAAATTCATGTAAATTTTGTATATTGAATATAGTAGTATTTCTGAACATTTTTTTCCATCAGACTTTGTAATTGTATTTTCTGAACTCTGTAATTTAGTGAGACTGCCTAATACAGAGTATCCAAATAATCAGTAAACATCAAACATCATTTCACTATTTAACTTCACAGTATGAAATCTCTGTCACATTCTTATTCAAAGGAGTAGGACAAGGAAGGGAGTGTACCTGGCTTACATACTTGTCTAAACTACAGAGTATAATGTGGTAGCCAGGATAGCTATTCTAAAAATGTCGTATGAGTCACAACCAAGGCCTTAAATAAATCCATTGCAAGTAATTTTTAAAGGTCTTATGACAGGGTGTTCAGTTTGTGTTCAGATCTGAAATACATCCATTAACATGTATCTTATACTCTGAGTCTTATATTAGGTACAAGACTTCTGTTTCTTCTATTACAATTTTGTGGTCAACTGATGGATTAGTCAAATTTCTTAATATCACCATGTAATCTGAATTATGTTTCCTTAAGGGAATAAAAAGGTGTGGCCCCTTCCCAAGTGTGGTCATGTTGGTGGGTGTTTGTTCCTACAGGGGAGAGACCCACTTTTGCCCTGAGGGAGGTAGGAGACCTCAGAAGCTTGCACTGTTTGTACACTAGATCAGTGTGACTGCGCTCACAGCTGAATTGTGCGAGGGTGCCCAGTAATGCTCCGGGCTCATTAGCTGTTGTCTTCGTATGTGGCCTTCATGTTTTATAGAGTAAATCATAGAAAGCTTTCTGTTTTCCAATTAACAGATGGAGGAGCTTTTGTTCATTGAACCAAGGTGCTTGAGAGGAAATTTTATTTCTTATTCATTAGATTATATGTGATTCTTAGATTTTTACCAACAAGAAACAGATTCTCTGAACAGATATGCTTACTTGACCCAGGAAGTCTTGAGAAATGGGCCAGAGTTGTCTTCTTAACATAATCAGACTTTGCTATTGATTTTTATTGTATTCTTTTTCATAAGTTTTAAAGAACCAGTGGACTTCTGATCTTAACATTGGACATTAAGGGTAACATATCTCCTTCATTTTTAACAGTATGAAACCCTTCTTCTCTCTGGTTCTGAAAACCACATGCACTTTTGCATGTATGGTGTCAGAAATCAAGAATAGTGATAGACACTGTCACTCCTGTGGCCTCCATGTGGTGTGGGACTCTGAGCACGCACTTTTCCTTTCTCTGGAGGTGACTGCTGTCCTGATTTTTGTTAATCATATTGAACATAGAATATCTATATATTAACAGTTTATAGAAATATTCCTTCTTAGGTTTTTAAAATTCTAAGTCAGTATTATTTTCTAGTCTGTAGAAGACCTAACACTATGCCTTAAGCTACTGTATGTCTATCCTAGAAGCTTACTTTGTATGTTTAAATATGCCTGTGAAGAATCCAATTACCTATAGGTTTTTCCCCTAAGTGTTTTTGTTGCTCTGTTCTGTGGAATAGGATACATTATACGGGAACTTTTATTCCAGTAGAACATTATTAATTTGAAAATATGTAACTTTATCATGCCAAAATTATCCATCTATGTAGCTGCTTATTGCTGACTCCTAATAATAAAATAAGATGCATGTTTAAACAGTTTTTTGAAAATACAGGTAGCATAGTTTAAACATGAATAATCAGAAAAGCTTTGGTCTTTTGAATGTATCATATTTGATTTTTTGAGCAATTTTGTTTCTTTGTTTTTATATTCCAAAAAGCCATAATGGTAATATTACCATTGCTTTTAGGATTTTATAAATTTGGACATAATTTATAAGAATAAAATATGCTGATATTTAATATGTATAAATTACCATAGTTTTGCAGTTTTAATCTTTGGGGATTATACGATCGTACCATAAGTTTCTCACAAGTTGTGATGGATTTTGTAAAAATATCAAATATTTTCCAGCATGATGGTGTTCCGTATAATGAATGTAACCCAGTGTAAGTTAGCGGTGTTTATTTGAAGCTTCTCTTCTTTCTGTTAAGGGTAGCTGCGAGCTGGAAGGCGGGAGCACACATGAGCAGGAGGCGATTTGGGGATGGAAGTTAGGCTTTGCGTTTCTGCTTTCTCCCATCCAGTTCAGCTGATACACACCTCACCCTGAACTGCCGTATTATCACTTTGTCACAGGCTGTGACAACACCCCTAACAATAAGAGTCTTCCCTTTTGTTTATAACACTTAAATGTCTTGGCGATTAGAACTTTTTCCTTTCTTCTCTGAATAAAATTGTTTTGTGCTGACTTTTTTTATTCCAGTGAGGAGAAAGAAATAAAAGCAACCCTATTTCCTATTACAAATTATCATAAATATTGGAGATGCAGATTTTTCTTAGATCATTAGCATATCATGCTGCGACCCATACCAGAATGTACCATTAACAAAGCCGCCTTCATGTAATTAATGTAAATAATATGGAACTACAGCTTGAGTTACCCAGTCAGCCTTGGCGAAAAGCATTTGTCATAACGCATCATCTAAGGAGCCCGGCCTCAATTCAAATTAAACTTCATGGGTTTGCCCCTTTATTTTTTCCTCTCACGCTATAAATTTCTGTGAAACATTTATGACTATAAATTTCATTGAAACACCTATATAGGAGAAGAAAGCAATCCAGTAAGCTGAAATTAAAATTTTATTATTTACTGTGCTTCTGCGGGTGAGGGCAATTAGTATCTTCATAAAGTCGGAGATGGAGGTGCAGGAAATGCAGCGGAGGGCCTCCTCCTCCCCCAGAAGTGCTTTCTGTCCTCTGCAGCTGCCAGCACATCTAAAGTATGGTTTCTGTCTGCCATGTGCTCCTATTGCCCTCTGACTCCAAAACACAGAGGAGCATTGTAAATTTTTCATGAAGAGGCTTCAGTCTGTAAAACAGCAAACAGGAATAATGTTTTAAATGCAATCATTGTCAAGTTTGAACAATGTAATTTATCAAGAGAGCAGTTTGTACTATATAATAAGTTTCATATATTAATACAATTTTTCATCTGATGTCAGCCTTCTGATTTATGAATAGCCCATGATCTAAGGTGATCATTGAATTATAATTCAAGTAATAAGAGGCCAGGGACAAGACGCTGGAACTGCTCCCCTGCATTAGCTTGCATGCCACCAAGCCAATTTACTAAACAACCGTGGGCTAAATGATACAGTTTTTCTAATTCAAAGAAGGCACTCGTTAATTAGATAAAGGCTAAAGCTCTCATTATTTTTAAATGATTTAAGAACGAGTAAAGATCTTACAGCTTATACTGCGGCTCTAATAGTTCTCTGCTTACTGCCTTGTAATAAGAGTATTAAAGACAGATGGGCCAGGCCGATTTAAACCAATTACGGCATTTCTTGTACACCAGGAGCAATGACTGTTCACAGGCACATCAGATGCGAATATTCGACACGTTTCAGATGGCTGAAACACCACTGATTAATGTGATTTATGAATAAGTTGTTTCCTTCTGCTAATTTTTAGGGAATAATCACACTTCCGGACTATATTTAGTAGTTCTTGAGGCTTATTTCATATTCCTCAGCAACACTTACAAGTGTTTTGTAGATATTTAACTTTCTTATTTACCTAAGTAAAGAAAAAAATAAACTTTTTTTCAGTTCTGTTTATTGAGCCACTGTTAGGTGCTGGGTGGGCCCTGATGGCATCAATGCTCATTGGGTGAGTTTCCTTTTAATTATCTTGATTCCTGTGATAAGAAATTAATAACAAATTCTAGAGAAAAATCGAGGATTGTCAGTCATTAGTTAAAAAGAAAATAGGCTACATGTGACATTCTCACGTATTTGTAAGGCTGGAAATTTGCTTTGCAGTCAATGTCACATTTTAGAATTATATAAAAATTAAGAATTGATACAGTGGCTTTTGTTTTGTGAAAATTAATGAACTGCTGAGTTCTTGAGTGCATTGTGTATGTGCTTTTGCTGACTGATTATGTTTACTAGTATTTCACGTTGGTGGCTGGTTCATCGCACGGCCTCTGCTCTCCAGCCGTTAGTGTCCTCGGACGCGTGGTGCTTGTGGTGCTGGCTTTTCCCTCCCTTTCTCTCCGCATCCCTCCATGCCTATCTTCTTCCTGTCCTTCATTCCGGAAGTGATGAAAAGCATCCACTTTGCGTCGCCCACTTGTCCATAAATGTTTTCCATTGCTTACTCACAATGTAAACGTCCTATGACACCTTAAGTATCTTTAGCTTAGCTTTTTTTTTTCCTTTTAATCTCCTCTCATTTATAGTTTCCCATTTTTGTTATTACAGTGGTGAGCTTCAAATTTAGCTAATTGTATTTGTAGAAACATTGCCTTGGGAGCAAAGGTAGCCATACCACCTACCTTGGAAAAGTAGCTCTTGGTTGAGTTTGCAGTGTAGTTTGAACCTGGCAGTCCCTCTGTAGATGTGTTTGACTTAAATCGATATAGCCTTTGAGAGACTGGCATTATTAGCATATGTTGTTTCTTACCTTCAGGTCTGTGTGGGGACAGTCACAACCAGCGGCTCTGAACTCTTACAGATAGCATTGTGCTAGTGCTTTTTATCCTTCTTTAATCACCTTTCATTTTTCTTGTTTCACCCCAATCTTAAATAAGTTACTTCAGAGTTGTTGGGCATATGATTGCAGTGAAAAATACGTAGATAACTATGTACATATAAAGGAAAATTGCATACATAAGAGATTCAAATTGTTCTATGTTTCTTCTTTGTTGCCCCCTTTTTCCATCTTTAAAAAAAAAATTTCCTCATCTGAGCAGCAACAAGATATGTTATTAATGGACCCTGAGTTGAACAAAGTATTTGTTACAGTAACTTTTGACCTGCTTAATAAGTACTCACGCTGTGTAGCAGAGTTTTTATTGTACTCTGCAGTGTACAGTTATGAAGTGTGGTACATAATAAAATAAAAGCAATAATGTTGATATTTCTGAGGGATCCATCAGAGCTGACCTGCAGCAACATATTTCATCTGGTTTGTCTGGGTATGAATGTTTGAAAGTTATGGCTGAAATTACTAGAGACAATATTGTGTTTATGACTTCTGATTATTTACCGTTGTAAGGAACCTCACCCTTTGTGATTCCCAAAACTATTTCTGTGACAGTTCATTAGTGTTGGTGTCAAGAAACAGATGAAAAAGACAAAATACACTTAGTATTAGGCAATAAGACGTTTTAAGCTAAATGTCGGTATTTAATGTGTAAGAGTGTAAAAAGCTCATGTGGAACCATTCTGGAAGGAAAGAGCACACATTTTTGTAGTTTTAGGTAGTCTCTTTTTATGTGTGTATTATTCAGGCCCATGCTTCATGAAATAATTAATGTGGCTTGAGATGGGTTTTTTTAAGGAGGCAAACAAAACAAAACAGAAAGATTAAGGAGGAAGTATCTCTTTTCACTAGAAAAGTATAGGATGGGTTTCACAGATAATCGTCCTGAAAATGAGAGCTGTTTAATATTGGAAAAGATGGCCATTTGAATCTAAAAAATACATTTATCTGTATAAAGATAAATTGCTACCTTGAAATATAATTTGTGTTTGCTTGTCTCTCTTCCTTATCAGATTGTATGTACCTTGAGGATGGAGGCCTGGGTCCTATTTATCTCTGTGTTTCCAGAACACAGGATGGGATCTGGCCCATAGCGGATGTTCAAGAGACATTTAACAGTGGAGATATTAATACCTGATTTTTTCTCCTTGTAACAGCTCCCATATAGTGTGAGACCAAGGTAGAAAATTAAGAAAGACCTGGTTTCCTGACAATAAAATTAAGATACTCAATACTGCCTTTCAAATGAATACTGCCTCATTTTATCCTTATTGAAAAGAAATTCATCCATCTTGATCAGCCAGCCCACTTTTGAATGGAAAACTCATAGCTTTATATTTTGAAGAAATATGTAATTATTAATAATCAGTGTTTAACTCAGGGTAGTTTGTAAGTGAGCTTCTAGTAGGCTGTAGGACCTTGGTGATACCGCTACTATTTTTTATTGCTGCTGCTGCTGTAGTATTAACAGTGTTGCTTAGCAGAACAAAGTAAAGGACCTCATAGCATCTATACAGACACCGTCTGCTCATAAATATTTTTGACTACCATTTTTGTTGCTGTCAAAGTAAGTTTTAAGCCATATTTTCACTCATCAACATTCACTAGAGTGTTGATTGGTAAGTTTTCTTTGGAGTATTGTGATGGGGATAGGAAAGGTGTTAACTAGTTGTCAGTTACTTTTTAAACATTTCATTGAGCTCAGTGCTGTGGTTTCATATGGCCATTCTGAGAAGTCTTTGGTGTTCCAATACCTTGCTGGAATGATTTTCAAAAATTCATTAAAAAATATGACAATTGTAAAAATAAAAATGGGTAACGTTTTTGTGTGATCATGCCTCGTATTTAACTTTATAAATAAAGCCATTAGCTCTAAAGAAGTCATGATATGCTTCTGAATTATTTCAAAGGTAATACTGTGGACCCCCACACACACATGAGTGTGTTGACATGATTCATCCTTCAATACATGCCTCAGGAGCAGTCATCAAAAGTATTGGGTTGGCCAAAAGTTTTCAAATTGTCTTTTCTCTCTCTGTTGCATCCCCCACGTTTGATATGACCCAGAAGCAGGTGGTGAGAAAACCTGATTGGACCTCCAGGAAGTGCTCTGATGTTCATCAGCCTCATGTGCAAGACAGAAAAGCTGGTAGTCCAAAATTGCTCTTTAAACTAAGACAGACTGTCAGTCTTCAGGAATGTTGGGGAATGGCCTATTTATGTAATCAGATACTAACCCTGGGAGGGAGCTGTCAGGCACATGCTTGTTGTGTAAGCAGCAGGCAAACTGTGCTTTATCTGACAGACAGTGTGTAAATCTGTCCATGCAAAACCCCAAATGTTTAGTTTGCTCCTAGTCACTGTAATAATCTGCTTGTTTTCCTCTGCTCCAGCAATGACATCACTTGGCAGAATGTGCTGCAGACATAAGTCCCAGATAAGGCTGCGTTAGTGTCAGTCAGTCATTCCTTGATTGGCAAGAAGATAAATAGGAATTTACTAGAGGTTTGCTTTCAGCTAGAAGAATAGGCAATGTGTTCTGGACAGGAATAACTTTATTTAGCGTGGTTATTTTACATCTTGAGGAAATGGACAGCAAGCATCATGTCTAATTATAGTTTCTAGACTAAGCAGCAGACCGTATCAATAACTATTGAGTAGCTGTGTCCACAGGGAATCTGGTTTGTTAAGATGCCTTTACTTTACTTACTATATATATATATATATGTATTTATTTCACTAACTTTGGCATGTGTTATGTTCAGCACCCTTTAGCTTTTCATTTTAACAACACCTTTTTATTATTTTATTTGCTGAGTGTGAATAGTAATGACTTTATAAATGTGAGTATTTAAGAATCTGTAAACTAAATCCTATTCTTGAGGAAAAATGGAACTTTTAAATCTGAATTTTTAATCTTTTTTTTAAATTTATTTTCAATCGGAGGACAATTATTTTACAATATTGTGTTGGTTTCTGCCATAGATAAATCAGTTTTGTATAAATACAACTACAGAGTAACTTCAAAAAATCTGAATTTATGAGTTGACACTCAGAGAGTTAGAAATGAGTTCACTGTTCTCATATATTTGTTCAGGGAAAACAGTGCCCCTTCCCATGATGTCTAGATTATAGCAAGTGTTAAATGTGAGTAACATTTTCCTTGATATTCACTCTTTGGCTAAGCAATGAAACTAGGAATTTTCTTTAAAATTTCTGCGAGATTATTCAGCCTCTTCAAATAGTCATTCAAATCTTAGTTTGATTTTAGTAAATAAATGGTTTCTCTTCTAATTGAAATGACTGGGGACAATCTTGGTTTCTTTAAACAAAGAGGACACCTCAGTCCTGGACCATAGTCTTGTGATCAGAACCTTCGTAGGATGCACTTTTGAACTCCCACCCGGGAAGTGAGCGGCAGCTGGGGTGTATGGCTGAGTGTAGCAGTGGCAACTTGGGCGCCCCCAGGTAGGCGCTCTGCTGTCCTGGTGCTGGTGGCCACAGGTGTCTGAGAGTGACCAAAGGTTTTCCTAAGAATTTTAACACCAGCAGTGGGAGGGAAATGAGAAGTATGCAAAAGCAGACGTGCCCGAAACACTGATACAGCCCTGAAGGTTAAGGACATAACTGCGCTTCTTCTCTGTGTACTGCAAAGCTGTGGGCATTTTGATTGAATTGATTGCCCAAGTACCAGAGTTCATGTATTTAGCCTTTTGTTAGTTCATGGTAGTAGCTTCACATAATTACATTCAGATTGGTTTTATCAGTTGTCAAAATCAAATAGCCCACACTTAGAGTTTGATCACTGAATTCTTTAATTCTGCCTTTTTATGTCTCTTCCTCAGTCACCAACTCTGTCCACAATATTAATCCCTGGTCAGGTCTATGTAAACTCAGGTACAAGTTAAAATTCCTTCAGTGGTCTTGTATTTCTCGTTGGTTGTTCCCCAGAGAAAATCTTCCTGATGATCGTTTACCCAGGCTTTTATTTGCAGGGCTGCTTCTTCTGGCTCTCTGTTCTCTATTGCATCCTCTTTTGAAGAATAGTAGGTACCAGTAATAAATATAAACTTGCTTATTATGAACAATGGTCTCTATATTTGGAAATGGATGCACAGTCTCTGGATGGTCCAGAACATGGTTTGTAGACGTGAGGAGACATGTCTTTCCCATCTTTGAGTAGCTTTCCTTTAGTTCCTAGCTCACAGGCACGTTTGTGTGAATATCACTTACATTCCCACGGAATGCTTTATCTCTGTCCTCTGCTTATCTGTGGTGTCTCTTTATATTCCTCTTTTTATTGTTAGGTTTTCATTCTTGGTCTCTCAGTTTTGGTCAAGAACTTTCCATTCAGTCACTGATCACCTGCTCTGTATAAAGCATTGTGTGTGTGCTCAGTCACTCAGTTGTGTCCAGCTCTTTGCGACCCCATGGACTGTACCTGCCAGGCTCCTCTGTCCATGGAATTTCCCAGGCAAGAGTACTGGAGTGGGTTGCCATTTCCTCCTCCAGAGAATCTTCCGAGCCCAAGGATCGAACCTGTGTTTCCTACATTGGCAGGTGGATTCTTCACCACTGAGCCACCTGGGAAGCCCAGTGTTCTCGACTCTTTCACTGTTATTACTGTGCTTCCTTCTCCTACTTGTGTTTCTGGTTTTGTATTACTATAAAGCATCGTTTATTAGACTGTCGCTTTCTGTTGTTTTTCTGTCTTTGACAAATTAAAGAATAGAGATCTCAAGCCTCTGTCTTCTGGAAGTCAGGCCCTTTTGTTCAGTGGACACTTACCTCACATGTAGACTGCCTCTAGCCCCACAGATGGGAAGCCAGGGCCTTTCAGGACAGAGAATCAACTGTGATGGCTGGTTGATCCCAGCTAGATACATGCCGCTGACTCTCATCCTCAGAACCTTTTTCCTAACCTGGAGGGGACGGCCTTTGGTAGCACCACTTCATGACTTTGGGAACACATCCTTAGGACCTCACTCAGTGGAAAATTGATTGAAATTAGAATTACAGGGTTTTATTGTTGGGGCATGTTTTGGCAGTATTTTCTTTGAACTCCAGTGCACCTGACATGTATAGAAATTCAGGCTTAGAGAACAGCCAAGGCACTGGCGTCTCAGCTACGTTGATGTCAGTGTGGCTGTTTGTTTCACCGTGGTGGCGTGGTTTCCTGCAGGCAGCTTGTTTGCAGTTTTAAACATGTCATTGGGAATGTCATTTATCAGAATACTTCTTGCCATATTTTGAGCCTTCAGTAAAATTTAGTCCTGTAAGATTATTACATTTTATAAATGTTTCTTAATACATCATTTCTTGCCCTTATCACTGTGAAAGAGATCAAGAAGATGAAAATGTTCATCTTTCCCTGAATCGTTTGGAGTTTTAGGGAATGTAGGTAAATGGAAGTGGTAAGCAATTCAAAAGTCCATATGGGTGAGGTGGTATGGAGTCAACTTTTGAATGGCAAACAAGCCACAACAGGATCAGGGCTCTTGTGTAACGGAAGTAAATCAAAAAATTAGCATAGGTCTTTAGTGAGAATTGGCTTGACAGTCACAAAAATGTGAAAATATCTTCATTATTGAATACCTAGAACCATCTCTTCCAAATACCTAGAACCATCTCTTCCAGAACTGTGATTATGTGGTTACTCATGACAAACAGAGGATTCTTTAATTGCAGTGAAGAGTATCTGTGATTAGCTGTCAGCTCTATGGCATTCAGAGTGTAGGGTTATAAAATCAATTAGCACTGATGTCTGACCCATCTGAATATAAATATAGTGAGGTTTTTGATTACAAAAATTGAGGGGAAAAGTGTCTTTCTCTTTATAGATCTGATTTTATACTGCCTCAGTAAATATTTCACCTGTTTCTCTCTGCAACACTCTGATTTTTTTCAGCTGTGTAACACTGTATGTAAGTATGGCGTAGAAAAGCCAGTGGTGGATAAAATCAGTGATTCTTTTAAGTTTAACTTAAAAATTTCTTTTTGCTAACCTCCTTGTATTCAGTTATTCTCCTAAAATTGTGTTTGCTTATCCATATATATTTTTACAATGGAATGTGTGTTGGTAGATATTTGCAGTACAGTAATATGTAAGGTGCTGAGTAGAAGTTCCCTTTTCCTTGATTGATGCTTTTCCTCTTCCTCTGGGCTCCCTCAGCCAAGTCCCACTTCCTGCCCAGGATTACTGCTATTCACAGGGACTCTGTCCTTATGGTTTCTGTTTGTTCATACATGTGTGTGTGTCTGTGTGTGTATGTGTGTGTATTTTTTGATACATTGCATATTAAAATAAAGTTTTATAAATTTTGTTCTTTTACAATATTTAATTAATTTGTTATTTGAGCACTTATCCACTAGGTAACTACTCTGTGGTAAGCCCTATATTGAGCCCTGAAAAGTGTGAAAGTGTTAGTCTCTCAGTCCTGTCCGACTCTTTTCGACCCCATGAACTATAGCCTTCCAGGTTCCTTGTCCATGGGGTTCTCTAGATATACTAGAGTGGGTTGTCATGCCCTCCTCCAGGAGATGTTCCTGACCTAGGGATGGAACCTGCATGTCTTAAGTCTTCTGATTTGGCAGGAGGGTTCTTTACCACTAGCACCACCCAGGAAGCTGGGAAGGGGGTTGATTTTCTATAGGAGACAATGGGGAGCCTCAGAGAGAAAGTAATGGGTGATCTAGGCCTGACTGAGCAGAGGGGCCCAGCCCCATGAGTCTTCTGAGCAGAGGGAAAATCCTGAAATCCTGAAGAGGATTGTGGGGGCGTCGCTGAGAGATGCCTAGAGGCCCCTGTGCTGGGGGGCGCTCAAGGTGGTGCAGGGTCGGGGAGAGGTGATGGCAGCTCAGGCCACGCCAGGCTCTGGAGGACCCTGAGAGGGCTTGGGGTTTTTCCTTCTGCGAGAGATTGGAGGGTATTTAACAGAGGCCTTGCGTGGTCTGACTCAGGCTTTAGCGGCGCCACTGTCTGCCGTGTGGTGTGCAGAGAACAGCCTGCATGGAAGATGTGGGGTGGTGGCAGAGGCTGGGCTCTGTTGGACACTGAGGGGGTGGCGGGTTGGACCCCATTGGCCACAGCAGGCAGATGGAAGTGTCCTGACTCTGAATCTATCTGAGAAGTGCAGCCCACGGAGGTAGACTGGATAAGATAAAGAGTCATGGATCATGCTGTGGTTTTGGCCTGGACAGTGGGAAGAGTGAGGTCACATCATTAACTTTAATGATGTGGTTAATGGGCGAAACCACTGTCAGAGCAGATCCATCAGGGGAGACTGGGGACCAGGTGTAGATGCGTTACATTTGAGAAGCCTGTGAGCCACCCAGGGGGAACTGTTGAGTAGGCAATGGAGTCCCAACCAGACTGCAGATATAAATGGATGTCCTCAGAGTACAGACCACCAAAGGTGTGGGCTGGGTCACCAGGCCTCGGGAGGCGAGGAGGAACCCGCTGAGGGGACTGCTGTAGTTTACATTCTCAGGTCAAGGGGCATGGCTGTCAGCGTGGGTGTGTGTCAGGCTGCCATGGGTAGGTCAGATCTCGCTCTTGGGCTGCAGTCTGACATGTACTGAAGACGCCAGTGTGCCAGGCTGGGCAGGACATGGCTAAGTTACAGAACAGGGCACCTGTGGTCCCCGCCTGCTGGGCACCGTCTGTGGGTGCCTGTGCCCACGTGCTGCGTCCCTGAGACTCTGCCGGGGCAACTGGCACTGCTGGACATGTAGTGAGGTCTGACCCTCAGGGCACCTTCATGGGTGCTTCCACTTGGGCAAAAGTCTGCTCGTTAACTGCCTTACTTACATGAAGTAATCTCTTGGACTTTAATTCATGTTCATGTATTTCGGTCTGAAAAAATCTTTAATAAAAAGAGAATAGAGCCATATAAAGAGTTGAGCAGTTTTGTTTTCTTTATATCATAAAGTCTAAGCTAGCAACCTCTTTGACTTTCATTTTTATTCCTTCCCAGCCTGTAATTGAAGTCTTTTTTGCTGTTAACCTCATTTTGATAGCTCCAGTTAATTCTGTATTTTAGCTTCCCTAACACTATAGTTACGCCAAGTATAAATGTATTTTATCACCTACATCCTTCCAGTTGTTTTCGCTTATGCACTTAATTATATTAGAAAGAAATTTAATTTAATATTTTGAATGCTGGAAGGTACATAATAAATGATAAGGCTATTCCATATAGTCTTTTGTTTGAGGTGTTGAAGATTTGAAAAATCAGTATAAATCATCTATATGCAGTGTTTATAGATACCTATCTGAGTTTATCTTTTCAAAATAATATAGAACATATGAGAAGGAGCTGAAGTCCACAAATCTGTTTTGTAAAAAGAATTCTATAGCTGTACACATCCAACTTTTTAAGTAAATAGTACTCATGACTACTGAAAGGAAGCTAAATTCTTTGCTTCGTCCTACATTCAGGAGGTTGTTCCCACCCAGATTCACCTCAAATATGTATGTTTTCTGTAGTTTTACTGTTTCATCGCAGGTACATCATGCCCATTGCGTGTGGTGGACATGTGTGAGAAACGACAGATTGCCAGTATTTACTTACTCTTAGTTGAATCATAGTCACTTTAAGACTCTTTAAGAATTTGTGTTTTATGTTAATCCAATTTTGGCAGTTTCCCTTGAACTTATGATTTAGAAAGGAGCAGGGAAAATTCCTTGCAATACGATATTTCTATGTATCTGAATGTCAGAATATTGTGATTTAAAGCCAGCTGTGATCCACGTCAGACTCGACGGTGCCCACGCTGAATTCATCTTCTGAACGCGCATCGTGTCCTGGTGACGGTCCAGCACACAAAGGCTCCCAGATAGCTGCTCTAGAAGTGTACTGTAACTGCTTCTCTGCGGACTGAGGTCTCCGAAAGGGTCAATTTCCTACTGAACTCTGAGATTACTGGGCCATACATCTCAGCCCTTCCAGCTAATCTTACCTTGAGCTCAAATGGTTCCCTAGATCATGCTGACATGCTGGAAGGCCGAGATGATGACAAAGGCCAGGACAATGAAATACCTAAGTTTGGAGAGGCTGCCTTTCTTGCTTCAACAAATCACACGTTCACCGTCAGGGTGGACAGCCCTTTCTAAACCTGGCGAGTATATTCAAATGTCTAGAAATTCTGTTTGCAAAGTAGACACATGAAGACCTACAGGATAGAGTGCAAACATGCCATATTTGCTTGTACATAAGGGGCACGGCTCTATTTAACATGGTCCAGTGCTGTGTTTTTCAGAAAAAATACACAGTTTTTTAATACATATATCAAAGGTGAATTTAAACTTGTTTGGCAGAAAGAAATATTATTTTGCTCACTTCCATTTAATCCACGGTGTACTTGAGTCCTGTATGAAGGTCACATTTTGAATAAATAATGATGGTCCACTGTCCCTCATGTTAATATGCAGAGAACTGTATATGCTGGTGTCAGTTGCTGGTTCTAACAGGGCTGTCATATTAACAGACTGACGTCTCCTCCATTAGGAGTATTACCCAAGCACTGCTTCTGATCAGCCTTGTTGTCTTTGGCTTATTAATTTTGTTAAGAAAACTACTCGCCTGATAGTTCTTCCTTGGTGAGTTGGAGCTGGCAGGGATTGCCCTAAGGAATCCAAGCAGGAAAGCATGGCTTTCTTATTATCGCTGTCTTAAACAGTTGGGAAATAATAGGTAATTCTCATGATTCACTATTTATAGAACACCAGTGATCTACACTGTAGTATGAAATGAAGAGATGTCTCATGCTCAGTATTTTTAGAAATATTGACGTGAATACACACCAGGAATAAAAATTACATGGTCCTCCTGAGGCTCTGAGAGGCTGCCCAAGGCCAGACACTTATTAACTTCTCCTTCCCCAGCAGCATGAATATCTGACCCCAAATATTATTTCTGAGTCCATGGCATGGCAGGCCCTGAGCAGGTCTCTTCATGTGAGAGTGCCAGCTTTATTAGTAAGAGGGGATTGGAACCATCTGATGGTTTATCAGATGTCTGATGTTTTTCTACAATGTATATTTGCCCTAGTAAAATTTCATATTATAATGTTAGTGAAACATTTTTTTTGGCACAATGGCACCACTGTACATATATGCTAAGTCACTTCGGTTGTGTCCTACTCTGTGAGACCCTGTGGACTGTAGTCTGCCAGGATGGAGTGGGTTGCCGTGCCTTCCTCCAGGGGATCTTCCCCACTCAGGGACTGAACCTATGTTCCTTACGTCTCTTGCATTGGCAGGCAGGTGCGTTACCACTAATGCCACCTTGGTGGCCCCAATACCACAATATAAAGACCGTATTGTGACTTTTATAAATTCCTTACAAATCATTGTTTCTTGGTGAGTAGGACTGTGACAAGTTGTCTGAATTAGGACAGACGTTTTTATTCATACTCAGCTTCCACTAATGTATCAGTTAACATTTAATGTTAATGTATTAAAATTAAAAGAAAATAGCTTTAGTGGATTTTGTAGTTGATTTTTAAAATCTGTGCTTTCCTCCTTTCTATAAACCTGTTTGTTCTTATTAGTAAAATTCTATCTTATTTATATTTACCAACCAGTTCATTCTAAAATATTTAATACTGTAACTGGCAACAGTGGCATCAGAAAACTTAGTAAAACCTTTCCCACTGACATGGCAACTGGTACCGTCCGAGGTTCTTAGCTCTGAAATAACGTCTTTATAGCATCCATAAGTACACAACCTGAAACATAGCTGTTGCTGTTAGCACTGCTGTGCTGTTTATGTGATTGTGTGCAAATGGGTTTATCATAAATCTCAGATGTGCGCATTGTTATGGTAGGTTTTTCCCCAGACACGTACATATTTGTGGCTTGTATACGAGTGTACTGTATCTTTTTGATCATGGGTGCTCGTGGAGGATAAAGCCACATTTAGCTCCTTAGAAATATTTAATATAATCAAATTATCTTGAAAAACAAGTAATGAAAGATAGAGGATGTGGGCGGTGGGCAGAGGAGAGAAAAAGAATAGACCGGTGTTTCCTTTTGTCATCTCAAAGTCAAATGTCTCCATCTTGTTATCAGGGCCTCTTAAATCTGACTCAGCTCAAAGGATGAACTTTATTTCCCCCTTTTGCTCAGCCTGCTCCCCACCCCTCCCAGTACCAGAGTAACTCAGGGTTCGCACACTCCACCTCACCCACCTTGGCCTGCGCCTCCTCCAGGCTTCTCACTGCTGGCCACCTCTCTTACTGAAGTCCACTCACTCTTTGACGTTCTCCTGAAGCCCTGTGTCAACCATGAAGCCTTTCCATCTGTTTCAATCTATACTCACCCATGCTTTTCTAAACATCTTTTTAAAAAGCTTTTTCCAAAGTCCCACACACTGGGGTGCACTTGTGTTTCAGTGACATGAGCATTGACCATTGAGTCGTAGGCTCCCTTTGGGGAGGTGTATGTATCTTTCATTCGTTTAAAGGTCTGCACATTGACATGAATCCACCACGGGTGTACATGCGTTCCCAAACATGAACCCCCCTCCCACCTCCCTCCCCATAACATCTCTCTGGATTCATGTCAATGTATGGCAAAACCAATACAGTATTGTAAAATAAAATAAAGTAAAAATGAAAGAAAAAATAAAAAATAAAGGTCTGCACATAGCATGAATCACTGCTGGACACACAGTAGGTTCCAACACATACCTCATTTTTATTGATCAGTTGAAGCAGAAGTAGCTCAACTATTACAGTTTGCAGATTGTTGGGCTTGTGTTATAAATGTGTAAAGACCGAAACATTAGTCAAGATGTTTGGGATGAAGGTATAAATAGAGAATGAAATGCATTTTGTCATTTTAGCTCAAATTATTTATATCAGCAAGAGCACTAATTTAAAAGAAATTCTTTTTATTTGTTCTTTAAACAGTATTTGTCCTTTATTTATAACTGCTATTGTAACCTTCCTTGGGTAAATCCAGTGTTTTCTCACCTAACCTGAAGCGATAAAATTTCATTTAGTCCAGACTGGAGGATTGTGGCAATTTAATATAAGTTTTTTTCTCTAGGACTTGACTTCTATGGTTAGTTAAAATTGTTTCAACTTTGCAGGCCCTCCAGCTCTGCAACACACTTGAAAGGGGTGGTTTGAAGAGGATGGGGCGGCGTGCCCTGAATGGGCCTCACATGCGGTGTAATTCCTTCCACCTGTGCTCCTCATGCTGGCGTTTGAAAGCCCTGCAGGAAACACAGACTGGTTTAGGACTAAACCACTTCTTAAACCCTGAGAAGGGGGCTTAGTGGACCTTTGTTTGCCAGCAGTGCTTGATTCCGATCCTTCTACCCTGGACTGATCAGGGTGCTTTGCGGGGGGCCGGCGGGGGGGAATGAGCGGGAGGATGCTACCCCCATCTCAGCCCGGGACTGGCCGCTGACCGTCTGCAGGCCAGATCAGGCCCCCCGCCTGTTTTCGTAAATAAAGTTTTATTGGAACACAGCCACACTCCTTTGTTTATGTACGGTCCATGGCTACTCCTGGGCCGCAAAGGCTGAGTTGAGAAGTTGCATCAAAGACCTGATGGCCCACCAAGTAGAAAATGTTGTTTAGTTGCTCAGTCATTCTGACTCTCTGCGACCCTATGGACTGTAGCCCGCCAGGCTCCTCTGTCCATGGGATTTCCCAGGCAAGAATCCTGGATTGGGTTGCCATTCCCTTCTAGGGGAGCTTCCCGACCCAGGGATGGAAGCCGCATCTCTTGCATTGACAGGCGGATTCTTTACCACCACACTGCCTGGGAAGCCCCAAGTAGAAAATATTGACTGTCTTTAATAAGGAGATTTCCTGACCCCTGTTGTGCTGGGAGGATTGGTCACAGGTAGTGAAACAGGGACAGTTCCAGCCAAATTTAATAGGATGGTTTGGGGTAAGCCAGAGTTGATGGTCTCCCTGACAAAGAAAAATTTCATGGGAATGAGATTTTGAAGGATGCGTTCAGTCTTGAGGGCATGGCCTTTGTAATCCTTGAATGTTTTTCTCTGGAATGAGTCATTCTCTGGGTTCATAGTAGACAAAGGCAACCTGGGATTAATATTCTACCAAAGGCTCCTCCCAGAAGTAATTTTGACTTACAGTAATATGTTTTCTGGCCCTTTTCAGGTCTTTTTAAAGCTTTTCAACCTTTGGAAAGAACCAAAAATGCCAGAAAGACATATTTCACAGCTTTTAGAATCTGAATGATATCTTAAAATGTTTTAAAAGGACAGACTTCGGCAAGAACAAGGTTAAATTTCTTTTCCAACTAGTTAACAACGAGCTTGCCTGTTAATTAGGCTAATTATCACCTGTTCAGGGCAAAAATGCACTCAGGACTCGTGGCTTAAGTGGAAGGCTCCCGCGTGTGCTGTATAAAAGCCCTCACAGCAAGTCTCCAGCTTTTCTCTGTAAGGCACACTTGAGCCTGAAGAGCTGAATTCAGTCAATGGAGCCTTTCTAATCTCAGGTCTTTGTGGCTTCTTGATCTAAATCATGCTCATGTTTTATATATAATCAGAAACAGGTACTCTAGAGAGTCTAGCCTAGTTTAAATGATCTGGATAGTTGCATTGTATAGTTTTGATTTCAGGATACAACTTTGTTCATTGAGTCAGAGTTGTTTTTCTGGTCCTAGGACACACACACAGTCACACAGACATAACCTACACACACACACACACACACACACACACACACACAGGTCCTAGGATGCACACACAGTCACACAGACATAACCTACACACACACACACACACGCACACACACACACACACACACACGTATTTGGAAGGAAAGGGCAGAGGAACGCTGAGTGTCTTCCTAGTAATAACTGAGCTGTCAGTGTACTTTTCAATTTTCAACTTAGAGAAAACAAACATTCTTACTTTCCGTGTAGTTTAAAGTTACATATTTTATTTAAACATTTGTATATATATGCGTATATATTATATAGTACTTTGAAACTTCATAGAAATAAGATAAACAGGATTACATTGGAGTAACTTTGGGGTAATTCATGTTGATTTAGTGCCCGTTTTGCATGAATAAATAGTTTAAATCAAATGTTTTCTAGGCAAAAAACAATATAGGCACCTCACCATTCCTGGGTGTATCAGTGTTATTGCATTTGTTACTGTGGCAGAATTCTTGAACTGCTTCATCCTGTTTTGTTGCCTTTTGGCTACCTTTCCAACAACACACTCATGGGAATTAATTGAGCACTGAAGTTGTTCTTTAGTGATTGTGTATCTATGTCTTTTTATGTGCTTCTTTGTTCAAGAAAGTAAGTGTTCTTCAGTTTTATTTGCAGCTTAGCAGAAATCTGTATGGTAACTACTGGGCTCTTAGTGTAATTGTTACATAATCATTAAATTATAATCATTGTAAATGGTGGCTGTTATCCCAAAGAAGCCACCTGCATATTGGTAGTATTTGAGTAACTTAGAAATTTTTGAAACAGATTCATTTGTATATTGGACATTTTCTAGGAATCATACAAACCTTACATGGTTTTGTATGTTCTGTGTTTAGTGTTTATTCACAAAGACCAGCAATACCTGTCAGTTAAGGTTTTGCGATGTCACTTTTCCATTACAGTCATCATTTTGAATCCATCAACACCTTTGTTCCAGAGTTTTGAAAGATCATAACCAAATAATTATTTAATATTTTAATAAAACGTAGCTTATTGTTTTACTGAAGTTTCATTTGTAGCAGATCTTGCTCATTTCTGTGGTTTTTTTTTTTGTAGAGGTGAATCAGTATGACTATTAACTTGATCTGTCATGTAGAAAACATAAGAAATACTGGATTGCTTAAT